>NC_056730.1:827771647-827774147 GCF_019279795.1 Protopterus annectens
AACTGAGATGCATATTCCACTGTTTTCAGGCATATCATTTTCCAAAATGCATTTATTGATTAGAATGCAGGAACATCCATCATGCATCAGTAAGGTGAGTGAAATCAGCATTTGGTAACTGTCATTATAACTGTGTATAACACTTATAGTGTTGATGTAGTTTGTATTTTTGATCCATTTTGTCAGCACATATTTTTAAATACATCTGCAACATAAAAAAACAGCTTTTGTGTGTATCCGACTGACAGGTTACAAGGTGAATGGCTTGCATACAAATGTAAGTGCCATGACTATTTGGCACACTTTTATGTCTAGTTGTGGTTTCTGATGTTTGATCTGTTGTGCATAGCCTGCTTTTTCCCTCGAGTGAATGGGAGTCTGTGGTGACAGTTTTAGCACAGCCATTTGCAGACTGTGTGACATGGCCTTTAGTTCAGCTTTGGTATTGCACCTGCCTCACACACCATGTGTGTGTTTGTAAAAACGCTGCTATAGCCTAGGTTGATTGACATTTGAGCAGGTACCCCATTTGATGCAGCAGTTCATAATAAACACACCCTGCAGGTCAACATTGATATTGTTTCAGTCTCCAACTAAAACGTGCTATAGCCTATGTTTACTGACACTTGAGCAGGTATACATTTGATTGCAGCAGGTCATAATAAACACACCCTGCAGGTCAACATTGATATTGTTTCCGTCGCCAACTAAAAAGTGCTATAGCCTTGGTTTGCTGACACTTGAGCAGGTATACATTTGATTGCAGCAGGTCATAATGAGCACACCCTGCATATCAACATTGGAATTGCTTCTGTCTCCAAACCTTTATTTAGAAAAAAAATACTGCTGTAGCCTAGGTTGACTGACACTTGAGCAGGTACACATTTTATAGCAGCAGGTCATATTATGCAGTCATGTTACTAAATATCTGATTTTTAAACTTTCTGATTTCTGATTGTTTCAGAAGAGGATGCATACAGTTGTAGACATGCAATACTACTATGAGCAGATATATTACATTTTGATATGTCTACAGTTGTTTTGATTGAACATATCACATTGTTTTAGTGCTGTACTCATTATATTGGTGCGCTTAGCCAAATATCATGTTGCTTGTCTCAAATTGTTGTCATATGCTGTGCCTGTTGTTCACAAGAGTCTCTGACATCTTTCACGTCATTTATACAATGGCATGTTGTGTCCGCTCATATTCATCATTGAATGCAGACAGTAAAATATGTTTGTTGAACATTCATATATTTTTACAATGCTAATGACATGTGTGTGCATGTGTGTAAGCATATAGAATTGACCAGAAAAGAATGCTGCTGTCTTTTTTTAGGAGTATGACATATCAAGCTATGGATAACTTTGTCCATAATGCTGTGTCTCACTCCCTGTGTAAACTGTCCTCATAACAATATTGTCTTGTGCTCTGATTTTTGTTGGATTGTTCTGCATGATAGACATTCCCCGGGATTCATGAAGCTCGATGCAAGGACGGCGTTAGGCTTGCGCCGACCGTGAAGCATAGAGATGGCGCAGTAGGGCCATATGCATATTAATGAAGGCGTGCTGCCGCCACATCCATGTGCATAGGAAACATGCGTGAGTGCATGGGGCGTGTCGAAGCTCTGCACGGAGGCGTGAACATGTCGGCTGTTTACGTGCAACCTAAAATGCTGAATATTACAGCCTGCCTCCAATAGTAATCACACCTGTCAGTGTCCATGGATACTGAAACGTATGCAAAGCATGCAAGACAGTCTTGCGAACACAAAAATAAGAAGCAAACACAAATGCACATAGCTGAATATTGATTCTCCATCCCTCGAACAAATGACATTTAAAACCCTGTGCCCGTATTCTAATGCAGTGTTGATAGTTATACCAAGTGGAAGCAAAACGCATTGTGTTAGCGCGCCACCAATAGCTAAGGCTAGCCCAATGGTCAGTGTTACCACCTGTCCCACATTGTGAGGGACAGTCCCCCTCTGGGCAGTTGTGTCCATACCAAAACCATTATAAATGTAAAATATCCTGCGACCATATGACATAATTATGTCCCACATCTCATGTTATAGTCACATACAATAGTTATTTCCATATGTAACATACCTACATGTTACAAGAAATAGAATAAGCAAGTAAACGAAACAGAAGAAGCATCTAAACTGCTACAACAATAAGCTTACATTTAGGCATAAAACAAAAGTACTATCCGTTGTACTGACCATGGGTATGTGTTGGCCTGTAAAATCTGATGTGTGTCCCGAATATATCCCATCCTGACCATATGAAAAGGTGGCAACCCTACCAATGGTCAGAGCATTCGGCCATAATCTGCCCATTTTCGGTTCAAGGCGTCCTTGTCAGGATGGGTCAAAGATGAACGGGTATTACCCTGGTCTACCTACCATGTCATGAAAGATAAGTATTTGCATGTACCGATGTGCATGATGTACAGCATGTGAAAGGTGAAAAATGCTAGGGTAGTCCT
>NC_056730.1:828414147-828496647 GCF_019279795.1 Protopterus annectens
AGCACAGTTGGTAACATGGGTTCATCTCCTACATCCAGACTATATGTCTGCTTGGAAAGATTTATGGTTATGGGCTGTACACCTCGTGAAGGACATGTTGAACCTGCTAATGCTTATGATGGCGAAGTTGATGTTGCTGTCTTTGTTGGGAAGCTTAGCTCATGAATCCATTTGCCACTTTGAATGAAGTGATGAACAAAAGGAGGAGAACAGGTTTCCAGGGTGTTTTAAATACCAGCACTGAACTCATCTTTTGTGTCTTGCACTGTAGATAGAGTTTCTACTAGAACAACCACGAGAACACTGTTTCACTAGTTTCAGCTATTAGAAAAAGCAGATGTAGTACTTCCTGAGGGCTGCCAGTAGGGATGAGAAGCATGTATGTGGTTCAGTAGAGATACAAGAAGGTGGTGGTTTTCTTGCTAACAACATCCATAACTCATGGTAAGACAGCACTCTCTTTTATTTGTCCCTAAAGGGGCTTCTTCACAGGTGTAGTCATTTCTAGACTACATGGTAGTAGGGATGTTGCAAACTACAGGGAGTTTTTGTCCAGCAAAGGATTAGTTGCTTGTACAGTGTTTTGGGTATTATCATTTTCTTTCTCACAGGAAGAAGGACTGCAGATGAAGGAAGATTTAATTGGTCACATTGTTACATGCATGATAGTTTTGCCCATTTATTCCATGGGGAGATCTCTCATTCCAGCAGGTGTCACTGGGCACAAGATGCATTAGGAATATTGCAAGATAAATACTGTCAGATACTCTGCTACTAAATTTAGTTTTCACTTGGGTATAGGAAATATGCGGTTGAGAAAAGGAAATTACAACATGGAGATAGTTCACAAACAGCAGATGTGAAACTTCATTTAACCCAAATGCTAGCTATAATGAAGAGAGTGACAATGTTCTGGAAGTCTAACACCTCCCATCTGCATCTGGTTGCTATAATATGAAGTTAATTATGAAGAAGAGTGAGCAAATATCTAACCATGAGAAAAGGGGGACATTGTTAGATATGAGTAAGATGAAACCAGATTAATGAGTCAGACTATTGCAGCATATAATCTGTGAGGAAATAGATGCTATGTTTCCAAAGACAATGAAGGGGACATTTATGAATACACATGACAGGAATCATAGTGGATTGGGGAACTTCTTAAAAATATAACTTTTAAGTTAGACCCTGTCTGACTTTTTATTTTAGTTATATAAAATAAAAAAAAGTCTACCAACTGCCAAATATAGTTAGTGGTTTTCAGCCAGTTCTATCATCAAGTAAATTAATTGTTTTGACTACAGAGTTTAGATTTTCAAATGTTATGGCATAGATGTTAGATTCTGTTGGCATCTTTTTGTTGCTTTACTTTGTAGATTTATTACCACTTTCCTTATTCTCACTAGTAGTTCTTTATAAAAAAAATAATAATAAATGTAAGCAAACAACAAATTGCAAGCTTGGGGCTATTTTTTTAGAAGGTAGAGTAGTTTGATGACTTACATTACTTTTATCAGTGACAACTATTTAAAGCTCAAGTGGTTAACACAAATAAATGTCAATAAAACCCTATCACTGATAAATCAGCATCATCAAAAGCAGTCTGATAAATCATTTAATAAATCTATTATTAGCCATATAGCAAAAGAATGATGTTATGTAGTCCTATCTCACCGTAAATCTTGCAGGATGGGTTCAGAGCCGATATTTGACTCTGACTAGGCCGATACTAAAGCTTGAGAGCTTTTACTGGCTCGAGGCTAGCCCCTATCCCATGGTGCCTCACGGCAATTCCCCAGATCTCGTTTGCCGTGAAACCTTCCAGGTTGTGTCTTACTGGCTCGTTGGCTAAGTAAAATGATTTTTTACTTTGGTTAGTCTTTTTCTACCACCTTTTTCTATATTATATATATATATATATATATATATATATATATATATATATATATCTTAATAGTTTCTTCTGTATTGTGCGACTGTTTTTGAGAGTTTTCAACCCCTATTCCCCCCATAGGACTGTATGGCCTGTTTAAATTAGAGGGCTGTAGTCCCCGTTTAAGTTAGAGGGCCTTTCCACTCTGTGTGTGTGTGACTGTTATAAAAAAAAAAACTTTTCTTCTCCTTACTCTTTATTTCAGTGTTTAACAATGGCTAAAGATAAAGACAAGGATCACAAAGATCATCGTCCTTCAGGCTTCAAAAAATGCGACAGGTGTGCCCAGAAAATGTTTCTTACAGACAGCCACACCATTTGCGTATATTGTCTGGGCGAAGCCCATTTACAGGAGCCTTGCACCTTCTGTCATGCTTTTAGTACAAGAGTGCTAAACAAAAGGAAGAGAAAACTTATTGACAGGGGTCTCATGACCAGTTCCTTCCAGAAACAGCTGGAACTTGGTCAGACAACTCCAAAATCTTCAAAGAGAAAATCATCAGCCCCAACTTCGGAGTCGACCAAAAAGTCTAAAGCGTTGGAACCAAGGAGTTCCAGTTCCGACTCTGCTTCATCTTCGGTGCAGTTCATTCCATTGGTTCCGAGACAGTCTTCGGTACCGAAGATTTTGCCCAACATCGAGACTGTTTCTCCTAATTTGAGATCTCCTATTTGGAGAAAAGGAGGTCTCCTTCAGCCTCCACCAGATCCTCCAGGACCCTATCAGATGAGAACATTGAGAGGGTGGTGAAAAGGCTGCTTTTGGATCCAGCTCTGGCTACAAAATTGACCCCTCCAGACGCAAAGGTCTCGAAGCCATCCCCCGTACTGATCACTGTTCCTCCTCCAACTGCTTTGTCTCGGAGCCTATTACATCAGGTTCCTCTGTCTTCAACCCTTCGGCCCCAGGAATTCAGCCTGTTTCCTCAGAGCCAATTATTCTATCCTCAATGGTTCAGTCTGGAGCCGATGGTTCTGTGAGCCGATGATCTCGTGTTGACTCCGAGGGGGACAGTCCCCCTGGGTTCTCTTTGGAACCGACCCTTCCTCTCGGAGCCTTGGCTCAACTCAGCTTGGCTCCCACTTCTGCTTCGGAGCCGTTCTCTCTTGCTAGGAGTCAACCATCTGCCCCCTCAGAGCGGAGGTCTTCTTTGGAGCAGAGGGGAAAGGCTTTTGAAGCTATAGAGAAGGCTTTATCCTCTGCCAAAGCCATTCCTTTGGAACATGTGTCCCACCAGCAGCAGGTAGCAACCTCTTCCCCCTGCCACCCCCACAGAATAGGGAACCAGAGGCCCAAGTAGCCTCCATTGCAGGCACCCCCTCTTCCGATACCTCCCCAGATTATCCCACTGGAGAGCTCCCTCAGAAGAGGTTATGCAAGAGGAAACATGTTGACTCCCCTGAGTCTGTCACATCAGACACTCATTTAGAGGAATCAGAAGGGTCCCCTAGATCTCCCTCTGAGGATGTCACTTTCTCTGACATCCTAGAAATCCTTAGACAGAGGGGTGATTGGAAGACCTCTAACCCTACTGAGGATGAATCAGTGTATCCTGAGGCCTTTGGTTCCTGACCTTCCACCTCTTGGGTTACACTGCCTTATGACCAACTTTTTGGGGTCATTTCGCAGAAAGCATGGACCTCTCCAGATTCAGTGGAACCCATCCCGAGGAGGCCAAATAAATTTATGACAGCACCTGAGGACAAGTCTTTCTTTAGCAAGGGAGTTCCAGTTGATGCTATGGTGGTAGCAGCAGCCACTAAGAAGAAATTATCTGAGACGTCTCCTAATATCCATCCTCCTAACAAAGAGTCCAGGATGATGGATAGGTACGGGAAGCGTAATTTTTCTTCAGTGGCATTTACACTAAGATCACTGAATTACCTGACTTATTTCACTCGTCTTCAGAGGGATCTCCTGAAAGAGTTAGGAGATACCCTCCAGGGTTCAGTAGCTCCAGGTTTCATGGACAAGGTTTCCACGCAGATCTCCACCCTTATTTCCATAGCTAACTCCTCCATGAGGCTGATCTCATATGCAGCAGATGGAGTGAGCAGGGCAGCCACAGCAGGAATATCTCTCCGGAGACATAAGTGGATGTGTCTTTGTAGTTTTACAGAATCCTTCAAGTCTTCCTTCACTAATGCTCCCTTTGATGGTTCATCTCTTTTTGGACCCCAAGTGAAAGAGACTTTGACTAGGTGCGAGCAGGAAGGAAAAACCTTATCTGCTGTTGGAGTCCATTTCTCTCTCCCATCCAGACCCTATCCCAAGAGTAATACAGGAGGGAAAATGTGGTTCCGCAAATCCCAGAAAGGTTTTCCTCAGGCACAAGGTCAACCTTCCCCCAGGGGCAGAGAGGGAGGATATAATGGAAGATGCCACCCTCGTGGCAAAGGAGGTCCACAACATCAGGGAGACAAAGAAGCTTTCTCTGATCATCCCTTCCATCGACCCTGAAGGGTTGCCTGACTGTCCATCTTTGGAGGCAGTTGGGGTTGTATATCACTGTACCCAAGCGCCTGGCTAACTATCACTCAAGATCATTGGGTCCACACAGTAATATCCAGAGGTTACCTGATTCCCTTTATTTCCAAACCCCCAACAAACCGGTCTCTTCCAGATGTACCACCCATCCAACTAGACCGTGCAACATCAGAGGTCATGTCATTGCTGAAAAAAAGAGTCATCCAAGAAGTCCCCGCAGAGCAAGTAGGATCCAGAACTTATTCTCGATTTTTTTTAGTTACAAAAAAGACAGGGGACTGGAGATCAATTCTAGATCTCAGCAGGCTCAACAAGCATGTAAGAAAATCAAAGTTCCAAATGGTCACTCTGCAGTTGATATTTCTCTTTATTGGGAAAGACAACTGGTTGTGCTCAGTCAATCTCCAGGATGCGTACTACCACATCAAAATTGACAGGCACTCCAGGAGACACATGCTTCCGGCTGGGAGCCAGACATTTTCAGTTCAGAACACTGCCTTTTGGCCTCACTACAGCCCCCAGAGTGTTTACCAAATGCATGGCAGTGGTAACAGCTCACCTGATACGTCAAGGATTCCAGGTGTTTCCATACCTAGATGACTGGCTCCTCATTGCTACCACCAGGCATCAACTCATAAGGGCCAGGGACAAGACTCTATCCTTGTGCACCAGCCTAGACATCACTGTCAACTTGCAAAAGTCAGTCTTATCTTCCTCATAGCATATTGTATATCTAGGCTCAGAAATAGACACAACCACCATGTCAGTAAAGTTAGAGGAAAGAATGGAATCTCTATGCAGTCAGATCAGATCTTTATTAAACAAACAAAGAGTCCAGGCCAGAGTAGACCTTCAAGTCCTAGGGACTATGACTTCCGCCATCTTATTAGTTCCTCTTGCTCCCCTAAATATGAGGATTCCCCAATGGATGCTGTTTGCACAATGGTTGATGCAAGACCTTCCATTGTCTCACCAGATATTAATAACAAATGGATGCAAAAGGGATCTGACATGTTGGTTGCACACTAAACAACTTGTCATAGGTCATCCACTTGTTCCTCCCCAAGAGAAAGCAGTTTGACCACAGACGCTTCCCAGATTGGGGGCCATTATCTGGGAAAGACAGTCCAAGGTACTTGGCAAAACCACAATAACCACTTGCACATCAATGTTCTGGAGATGAGAGCAGTGCTATATGCATTGCAAGCACTTCACAGCTCCTGTCCCACTGGAACGATTGCAATTCAGTCAGACAACATGTCTGTCGTGTGGTACATAAACAAACAAGGGGGAACAAAGTCTTACCCACTTTGCAGAGAGGCCTTAAGAGTTTGGAAATGGGTGATGGATACTCAATGCTTCCTGATAGCAACGCATATTCCAGAGAAATCCAACGTAATAGCGGACAAACTCAGCCAAGCAATTCTGATGCCTCGCAAGTGGTCCCTGAATCCAATGATTGCTAAAGAGATCTTTCACAAATGGGGCCAGCCTTGCTGCGATCTATTTGCCACTCACCTGAATACCAAATGCAGCAGTTACTTTGCCCTCATTCCCCATCCGGGGATGTCTAGTTCACGATTGGTCCCCGGGACTTCTCTATGCCTTTCCTCCCTTTCCACTCATACCCAAAGTAATACAGAAAGCAAGACAGTTGAGGAGTTCCTTGATCCTCATTACTCCTTACTGGCCTTGACAAGTTTGGTTTCCTTTCCTGTGGCCCTATCTTTTGGAGGAACCATGGATTTTGGACCCATCTCCAGATCTCCTGATTCATCAATCAGGACAGTTCCACCCCTCCATCCACACCCTCAAATTGACAGCACGGCTGCTCCAATTCCACATATAGCCAGGTGCATTCCCTTATCCCCAGTGGTCAAACACATCCTAATTTCATCCCATAAACCTTCCACTCAGAAACTATATTCTAACAAATGAAAAATGTTTTCCCATTGGGCTATGAATCGGGGCATAGATCCATATACATCTCCTTTAGAATTAATTTTATCCTTCCTAACAGCAATTTTTCATGTAGTAGTAGCAGCCGCTACAATTAGAGTTTAATTAGCTGCCATTTCCAATTTCCATTTTGGTTTCATGGGAAATCCTATCATGCAACACTCCCTCTGTAAAACCTTCTTAAAAGGAGTTCTTTTTCTTAGGACCCCAATAAAACAACCATTAGAACCCTGGGACTTAAATTTAGTCCTTTTATCTTTGATGTCTGCACCCTTTGAACCATCCTCGTCGTCAGACTTAAAATTGTTATCATGGAAAACCTTGTTCTTGGTAGCTATAACATCGGCTAGGAGAGTCCCGGAACTTCAAGCCCTAACCATTCGACCTGCTTACATTATCTTTCACAAGGATAGAGTCTCTCTCAGGACAAACCCTTCCTTTCTTCCTAAGGTATACTCAGAACACAACCTGAATACTACCATTGAGCTACCTGTGTTTTTTCCAAACCACTCTAATAAATTAGAGTATAGACTTCACCAGCTAGATGTCCACAGGATACTCAGATTCTATATACACAGGACCAAAGATTTCAGGAAATATGATCAACTTTTCATTTCCTTTTCTGACAAAAGGAAAGGCTTACCTGTTTCAAAAATTACTCTTTCAAAATGGCTTTTGGATTGCATATCCTTTGCTTATCAACAAGCTGATAGACAATTACCGTTAAAAGCTAAAGGCCACTCTACTAGGACTGTAGCTACTTCATGTACCTTTAGATCTAGGCTCCCAATTGACACTATTTGTGCAGCAGCTACTTGGGCAAGACCACATACGTTTGTCACTCATTACAAATTGGATTCGGCCTCCTGGGACAGGTCATCCTTTGGGTCCACTGTGCTGAAGAGTCTCTTCATTGAGCCACCCGGGATAAAGGTGCTAGGGACGCTGTCCCATCCAGCAAAAATTACGGCGAGATAGGACTACATAACATAAAGAAGTTATGTACTTACCATAACATTGCATGTTTGTAGTCCATCTTGCCTATATTCTTGCGTCCCTCCCTCCAACCCCCTTCCTGTTTCTGGGTGATCTAGTGGACCTCTTTTGTGGCTGCCTGACTTTGCTCTTTATTATCTACCTGGAATGGATTATGTTTCTAATCCTTTGCTGTATTTATACAGCTTCTTTCTTATTATTGTTACCTGATAGGTATTTATTACTTTCTTGCAAACTAGATCTGGGGAATTGCCGTGAGGCGCCATGGGATAGGGGCTAGCCTCAAGCCAGTAAAATCTCTCTAGCTTTAGTATCGGTTGAGTCAGAGCCAAATATCAGCTCCAAACCCATCCAGCAAGACTATAGGCAAGATCGACTACAAACATGGAACGTTATGGTAAGTACATAACTTCTTTTTTCTTGTACTAAAAATGTTAAGGTTCTACAATTGGTGCTTTGTGTTACATTCTGGTTCTCCTCAGAAGAGTATAAATTATAAAAGTGATATGATTTAAAAATATCATATTGCAGTGTAGCATATATAATGCATGATTACAGTGGGTGCCAAGATGGAAGAAAGGGAAGAACAGGTGCTGCAGAAAATAATGTAGCAATTAAAGCATTCTGTGTTAAAATCAACAATGAACAATTTTCAAATAGATAGTCAAATAGTAATACAACAAACAGAAAAAAAACTATATACAAAGACATTCTCAACAATTATAATTTGATTAAATAATTACTTTTGTAATAAATTGTAAGACTTTTTTCTATATATTGCATTTAACAGTATTCCGAGGAGATCTTGATCTGATAGTTAAATATTCCATATTACAGACTTCCAGAAGTAAAGATTTGAATTCTTGAATCGAGGGAGTAGTATTGGATTTCCAGTTTCTTGTAATTATTTTTCTGGCAACTGATAATATAGTCCAGACTAAAGATTGATTAACTTTGCTTATACAATTAGGTACAGCAGTATTGAAAATAACACGTGACTTGGTGAGAGTAAAATTATCTGTGAAGATAGCTTGTAAAAAGGAATTAACATTTTTCCAAAATTCATTTAAAATTACACAGTCATATACCATGTGAGCCCATTCTGCATTTACTTCTAGATTACATCTCCAGAAGTTGACATTACTTTTATTAAATTTACTAAGAGAGAATGGGGTAATAAACAATCTGTGTGAATATCTCCAAGTAAAAAGTTTCCATTTCAATGATGAGGTGGTAAAACTAGCTGATGGTAATATGTTTATTTTATCATTTTCTGTAGGAGAATGATTATTAATTAAAGTAAAGTAATTCCAATTGATATCTGAAACAGCTTCCATGTCAAGTTTAATTAGTTTATATATGTGAGATAATATGTTTTTGGTAGGAGATTTATGTTGTATAGATAAAACCATATATTGAATAATCTTAGGCATTGAATTCTTGGCTGTAAAAGACATAGTATCGAACTTATTTAAAATATATTTCCTTGCTTCATGTAAGTCCAACCAAGAAAGAGAGACATCTTCATATTCATTTTTAAGTATGTTAATAGATTTTAAGTCATTATCTGACATCATGTGAAACCAAAATATTATTTTTTTTTATCTTTAAATGAGCACATTTTTGAGTAATCAGAGGAAAATATAACACTATGTGTGTAGGCTATTGGAAATAACAGAAATAACCAATCTTTAAAATTATTAAATTTAAACATTAAATTTTTGAAAGATCTCAACAAAAGAGTTATATAATTTGATTTAAAATTCTGAAAATTCTAAGTATTATTAAAAGTAATGTATTCTTTTAAAACCCATATGAAAGTATTATTTAACAGGTCTATTTTCTGGGATCTGTTGTTATTTATTGCTTTACAAGCTAATTTTTTTAGAATTTGTTTCCATTTGGCTAACTATTGTAGATCTATAAGAAGAGAAATAGTTTTATCCATTGTTGAGGTTGCATAAATTTCTAAATTCAGGAGGGCTATACCGCCATTATTCCAATTTTTCATATGGATGGACCAAGCTATTCTGGATTTGGTCGGATACCATAAAAATTTATGCATCACAGAACTGAATTTTTTAATAATATAAGTAGGAGGGGGTAAGGAGATTGATTGAATAATATTCAAAATTTTGGGTAGAAAGATCATCTTAATTATAAAAGTTTCTCATCCATTGAGAATGGGATCTTATTCCATTTCTGAGTAAGGTTTACTATTATCTTTAGACTTTTATTATAGTTTACTTGAACAATATATTTAATACTTTTAGTAATCACAATACCCAAATTACATATTTCTTCTGATTGTGTTATGTATTTTTTATAATCATCCTGTAAATCAAATTTCTTAGGGCCAGTTATTAGTATTTGAGTTTTGTTATTATTAAAGAGTAAACCTGATTTTTTTTTGAAAATACTCCATATCTGAGAATAATGCTGTGATGGATTTGTTATTTCCTTCTAATGTGATTAGAATATCATCAGCAAACATTTGTATTTTGGAGGATTCATTTATGGTTATCTTGTATCCTTCAATTTCCACATTATTTCTTATCAAGTTGGCCCAGGGCTCCATAATTAATGTAAATGATAAGGGAGATAATGGACAACCTTGTTTGGTACCCTTAATGATGGGAATATTTTGAGAAATATTTGTTCCTATTTTAATATATGCTTGGCAATCTTTATATAATTGGGTTATTAAATTAATAAAATTATTTGAAAAATTTAAACTTTGTAATAAAATAAATAAGTAATCCCAATTAACCGAAACAAATGCACAGTTTATATCTAGACTAATTAATGTTAGGTTTTTATTTAAAGATTTTACTGATTTTATTAAAGGTAAGGTTCTTTTGATGTTATCATAAGAATTTCTATTTATAATGAAACCAGTTTGATCATCTTCTACTAGTGATGGTAAAAAGATTTTAAGCCTATTGACATATATTGACATAAACATTTTATAGTCAACATTTAACAAAGAAATTGGCCTATATGATGAGCAATGAATGGGATCTTTATTGGATTTCAGGATGGGGGAGATAAATGTGTATTTCCATGAGAGTGGAGTTATATTTCTATTTTGAGCACTATTGTAAACCTTATGTAATAATCCTAATGTATTCAAAGGCAAGATCTTATAAATTTCAGGAATAATGCCATAATTTCCTGGAGCTTTATTTAATTTTAATTTGGTAATTTGTGTTTCAATATCTTTTAAAGTAATGGGTTTGTCTATAATATTAGTTTGTTCATTTGATAGTTTATTTTGGGTATATTTATTAATAAAGGTTCTGATTTCTTCATTAGAATCAATTGTCTCAGTATGCTGATTTATATCAATGAAAAATTGTCTAAATTCTGTCAATATATTTTGTATGTCTGAGACTGTCCTTTTTTCCTTAGGTGAATATATTTCATTTATATGATTAAATTTGGATAGTCTTTTAGTTTTATTAGCTAACATGTTGAGTGACCGTGGATTAGTGGAAAATTGTATAAATTTAAATTTTTCCAAAGCAATCATAGTTTTATGATTTAATATCTCTAGATACTTATTGTTTAGTGCATTTATTTCCTTCTTTTTTACATTTTTATCTAACTCTCTCTCTTGATTCTGTTTTAATATATCTAATTTATTTTGTATGTCAAGTAGTTGTTCATCCCAACCTTTCTTTTTTTTATAAAACCAAATAAGAGTTCTTCCATAAAGATAAGCCTTAAGAGCATCCTATATATATATATATATATATATATATATATATATATATATATATATATATATATGTATATATATATATATATATATTTCACTGGTTTCATTAATGTTATTAGTGTCCATAAAGTTCGAGTTTCTAAATCTAGAAATTATTTAAATTCCTTTAATTTTGTTATATAAGCCGGTATTCTTCTTATTTGGGTTTCGTAATTACTATTAATTGTAATTTCAAACAGGATGGGATTATGATCTGAAATTGGACATGTGATTATTTTGGTATCTATTAAGGAATCTATTACGTTATTAGAGAAAAAAACTCTATCTATCTTAGAAAATGTATTATGTCTGTGGGAAAAAGTATATAATAAAGAATTGGGATTTGCAAAATTACTTATATTTTAATAAATATATGTCTGAGAATTCCTTTAATTTTTTAGCTGATGGTGTGATTTTTCTCTTATTACTTGAAGTTGAATCTTTGTTGTCCAGAATACAGTTGAAATTTCCTGCCAGTATTATATTCCCTTTAGATAATCATATAATAAAGTCTAAATGCTGTTTCACAGTGTTAGTCCCTATTCCTGGGATCGAGTATATATTTACTAACATATAAATCTTCTTATTTAATTCAATTGAAACAAGACAAAACATTTCTTTATCATCTCTAAATGTGTCAATTATTTTTGGACTTGGCAAAGAATTGTTCCACAGTATTGCAACTCCTCTTTTTTTGAGTGTGTTCTGAACTTAACTAGCACTTTATGTGATTTATTATTTAGTCTGACTATATCTTCATTTATTAAATGTGTTTCTTGTAGAAATATTAATTGAGATTTATGTAATTTGATGAATTTAAATAAATCACCCCTCTTTCTAGGATTGTTTAGTCCATTTATGTTTAGAGGAATACCTCTTAATGAGTTCATATAAAGGAATATAGAGAATATAAGAAAGTTAATCAAATTAATTTATTATTATGAAATGTAGAAATACTGTATAATTGATTATGCTTAACATCTAATAGAGATGAAAGTGAAATATTATTTATTTCTTTATCAGTGTTTGAGAATGTCAAAAGACTCAATGTTATAAAACTCTGATAATAACAATCACAAACATTATAACCCCTTAGAACCCACCTGGAGTATAAAACTCCCAATTTGAGTGACATACTATCACTCAAATTAACCTTCTAACCAATAGCAACCTCTATTCAGGAACTGTCTAATAAGAGATATATACTTAGATAGAATTAATATGTCTTCATATGAAAACATATTAGTATACTATTAGTACACAAGAATTACATAAACAAGATAAAACATTAATATAATATCTATACATTAAATAGATTTCATCTGAACTGTATAAGAAATAGTAAAATATAATCATAATCATTCATTTGGCATATTACTAAATGATATATGTCAAATGACAGTTTCAATTTGTTCTAGTATAATAATAAACTTCAATCCATAAAACAGTAATCTAATATCCATTTGTTCCAAAATATATTGTAAATATATAAGTAGATTGACTTTGGTGAACCAGTGTATGAATATATAATATTTATATATTCTATTATAATATTATTTACCTTAGTGTCTTAACTGTTTAACTTATCACTTTTCTTATAACTATTCATCAAATGTAACAGTTCCAGCATACTTCATAACATGAAAACTCTTTAGAAGTATTTATTGCAATAAAACTAAAATAACTAATATATTTATATTTATATTTGTATAATATTAAAAATGTACATATTATTTGTAAGCGAGAATCAATCTTTACAAAATTACAATTAATGAGGAAATTTTTGTGTTGCAAAGGGTACCAATAAAGCGCAGTCAAGTAAAAAGAATTGAATACCAAAAGCACATCTTGCTGAATTATTCTTAAATAAAAGTAAGTAACTTTAAAATTCAAGCTTTTCTTGACTGCAGTATTGGGATGATGATTTCAGAGAGACATATTAATACTGAACCAATTATAGTAGTAGGATACACCTTCATAACTGAAGCAGGTCTATGCTTCATATATATATATATATATATATATATATATATATATATATATATATATATATGAGTGTGTGTGTGTATGTGTGTGTATGTGTGTCTGCATGTGTGTGTGTAAGTGTGTGCGTGTGTGTGTGTGTGTGTGTGTGTGTGTGTGTGTGTGTGTGTGTGTGTGTGTGTGTTTGTGTGTGTGTGTGTGTGAGTAAGGAATGAGATAATCTAAACCTGCTTCTCAACAGAATCAAAATGATTGCATAAACCTTTAAGGACACTTTTAGAAACTTACTATATGAATATAAGTAAAATTAATAAAGATAAATAACAATAGTGGTAACCAGCCTTTCATATTCTGGTGTAAGTTAATGTTCACTACTCACACTTTTCTGTTCATTTCCCTCAGTCTCTTTTCTTAAAACATTTTATTTTCAAGGGTATGAGAAAAAGTAATTTAATGGCTTTAAACTTCTCAGATCTATAATAAAAGTAGTGAAGGTGATTCCATTTTATTATATGCATTTGAGGGTTCTACGTGACTGTTGTAATCTCACCAGTTCAAGGTTCAATCTGTTATGTCAGGATTCAAGCGTCAAGAGCAGGAGTAAACAGTTATATTTCAAGAGGCTTCTCTTGTCTGATCACGAGTCTCATTAGGTCAGATTAACACATGAGATTATCTCAGTGGGAAATGTAAGTATACATTTTAAATTGAAGCTTCTGAGCAGCTTGAGCCTTACCTATTGCATACAGACCCAGTATCCTGAAAAGAAAGGCAGAGAGGGAAAAAAAAAACGGAACCAAGCCACCACAGTACTTTACGTTCAAAACATATCTCACTAGAACTTCCCATATTATATCCATTCGCACCACCATCAAACCACTAAACACAGCCCAATTGCGAAATAAGTGAGGGAAACCAATACTTATTACAAAACACGAACACTTCTAATTATACAAGGCATTTTATTTAAAAACCATAAACAACTACTTTCTCAACGATCCCTGAACACGATAAGCATTTCACAAAACAAGACCAGAAGCCTATAAACTACAATGTTGCTAATGGCAACCATCTCTGTCCTACATATTCCACAAAACATATAGTAAACAATGCCTCCACTATCCATAGTCACCACACGCTGCAGCATATCCCACAAATAAAAGACATCAAAGAAACATCCATACATTCAAACGGCATGCTTATATCACTGACAAACAACATCAGTTAGCATCTGCCTTTGTCTTGCTACAAGAACAAGCTTCACAACACCATAAGTTTCCATAATAACCAAAAGATGAAATCAACAAACTACTCTAGCAACTTTATGAAATAACAAACATCCTTTCAATTAAATAAATAATGCAGTAGTACTACTTGATGTTCATTTTAAACAAGGAAATTAACGAATATATTGTAACATGTACAATGTAGCAAGAAATGGAAATTATTTAAATAATAACTTACCAGTTGTCTCAATTTCTTTGATTTTGTATCTAGTTCAGATATTATTAGTTTTGTATGTTGTGAAGATAAAGTCATTTCTTATGTTTTTTCTTTTGTTCTGTACTAATCCATGTTCCATTTTCAGGAACTCTTTTTGTTCTAGTATTTATCCATTCCATATCTTCACATTTGCTAGCATTTTGTTTGTTTTAATGTAAGAGAAGGCAGAATCTATGTCTTCAAATATGTTTGTAGTATTTTGATGAAAGATTTTAAGTCTAGCAGGGAATAGTAGTTGTGTTTTTATTTGATTTTTCTTTAGTTCTCTTATCAGTGGTAAAAAAAACTTTTCTTTTAGATAATACCAAAGGAGAATAGTAATTGTCAAAGCGTATGAAACTGTCTTTTATTTTGATTGGAGCGTTAGACCAAGCAGTTTTAAGAACAACTTCTTTGTCATGTGAAGATAAAAATTTGACAATTACAGATCTTGAGTTAGTTTTACTACTTTTTGATGAAACTAATGACCTGTGACTCTTTCAATTCCATAGGATAGAGCTTCAGGAAGATCTAAAACTACAGGTATCCAAGATGTCAGAAATTTCTCTATATTAATATTTTCTATATTCTCAGGTAAGCCAAATATTCTTACATTATTAAGACGGGGCCTATTTTCAAGGTCATCTATTTTTGTTTGAAGTAAAATGTATTTTGCTTTAAAATGAATTCTATGTTGTGCTCACCTTCCTGTATCTGAGTTTCTATGTCATTTAATGATGTTTCTATCCCTGAAATTAGTTGTTTTTGTTGCTGTCTATCCTCATGAAGAATGTCCATCTGCTTTAAAGATTTTTCTTTAAAAGTATCCAATTTCATATCTAATCTGTCTATTTTGGAAGTTAACTCTTGGATATTAGTTAACAAAGATTGCAGATCCTTTTTAAAAGTTATGTCAGTATGTGAAGTTTTTGTGAAGCTCATGTTAACTGATGAGAAAGAACTTCTTACTACTGATTTGACATGAAAATTAATAGTATCAAAGTAAATGTTTTAATACTATCCTAGTATACTATATAAAGAATCCAATGATATAAAAATTTCCACTATTAGAATAGTATTTTTTAAAAATTCCTGTCAAAAGTAATTTGAATAGACAGAGCTGAAGTAAAAGGCTGCTACTCAAAGCTCATGCTAGCTACGCCCCTAACACAGAATTTTTAACAATGTCATGAGATGTGGAAAAAATTGAAAGAACAGATGCTGTCTAGACAGGAAGATGGATGATTTAAAATGTGTGATCATTGCATTTTTAATAGTTAAAATGTATATTTTTCTGATTTTTTTTTTAATTCTACCAGTTATTCACTCAACATTATGTACCAATAGAAACTGGACTATAATATGAATTTCAGTAGAAAAGGGAAATATGATACCCTCGGGGGTGTTAAACATTCAAATCAGTCCAAGCACCAACATATCTCCAGTTCCCTAGCAAGGGGAGGCACAAAAGCAGTCAGACAAAAAGGGGTCATAAAGCACGCATATCACAGAAATGTGACACATTGTCAGACTGATGGGAAGAAAAGAAAAATCTGCCTGAAGAGAACTGAACCAATGCCTTTCCTGGTGATTTACTTTATAACATTGCATTAGCAAGGGGAGCTATTAAAGCAGCCATACCAGAAACTATCATAAAGCACACATTTAAGAAAAGTTTTGCACATTGGCCAAAGTCAAATCAAACATTACAAAGCAACATACAACCCCCAAGGGGAGTTGAAACCCCTTGCCCAATACAATGATACAGTAGAAATTATTTCAACAGTGCACTAAGCCATCAATTTTTTTATAATAAAGGTATTAGTCTTACTTTGTGTCAGATTAACATGGTGATACAAAGCAATCCTTAACTCATTTGCACAACTGATGACATTCTCATATCATATGATAAGAACTGGACTTCATCTCTGAAACAAGACAATTAGCATTTCTTGTTAGTTGTACATATGTATTGATATCTCTCTTTGCGACCCATTGTGCAACATATAAAAAGAGAAAGATTATTTCTGTTTCGTTAGTTCTTTATGGGCACATCTCTTTTGTATTTATGTATTTTGACCAGATTATATCTTGGAAATAAAAGAACAGGACAGAGATGAAATGCGAAAGCAAGCAGAGGTAAGAAAATAAGGTGAGCCACAATGGAAAGAGCAGGATGGCAATGATGTAGGAACACATCTCTGATCTTTTTATCTCAACAATGCTAGATGAATCCATAGATAAATTTGGTTAGAAAGTGCTGAACTCCATGACAAAATATACATGTTTCAGAGTAATGGAACACATCAGCAAGCAAACAGAAGCACAAATGAAGGGATTTGAAGATATGCCTTTGTTACTCATATTCTCCAAACCAGATCATTATGTGAGAATGCTGCAAACACATTCATAGGGAAGGTGTCAGTAAAAGATATATCAAAGAAATGGAACACATGATAGCCAGAAAAGAGAGAAATACACACAAAAAAGTGTTAGTACATATGTCTTTATCACACTTATTCCCTGAACCAGAGCATTAGCCAGTTATGCCTCACACGCACTCATATAAAATGCATCAGAAAAAAACACAGTGCAGGGGAATGGCATAGAATTAGAGACTGAAAACTGAAATGGAAAGCAACATACCACCCTCCATGCACCTATTGTACTGACCATACCTCTTAACAGTCCAGATTTTCACATAATCTCCAGATTTTTGCCTCATTTTTTTATCTGCCTCTCACAAAATATGTGGTTTGCTAGGCAAATCATTGAGAGTTGAAGACACTAAATAATGACTTACATTTGAGTTTCAGACTTTATATATTTCAGAAAATGAATGCCTAATAAATCCTGTTAATATAGCAGCTTTCTATTTTATAAGAGCAATATTTGATTAAAGTGTAGCTATCATTCTAAGTCTTTTGGATTAAGCACTTGGGCTTCAGACCAGTTGTTTTACATTAGGAAGGTTTGTGGCCTGCACTGTGGTGGCAGGACAGGTAGCTTACATCCTTCTAAGTTGGGAACTGCTGATTGAGGGCTCAGTGTCTGTTATTCTAAAAGTGTATTAGTTCTGGTTTAAGCACTTGGGCTTCAGGCCAGTTATTTTACATTAAGAAGGTTCTTGGTCTGCACTCTTGTGGGAGGAGAGGCTGGACTCTGCCCTTCTGAGCTGGGAATTTCTGGTTAAAGGCTTATAGTGCCTGCATATTTGAACTGTTTCTTACTGAAATTGGTACACCTTGTTTGCTGTAGCATAGACTAGATCCAGGCCTGCTGAATCTAGCTTTGTTTGTATGCTTGTTGTTTGTTTGCTTGTTATTTCCCTGAAACACTAATTCCACCTAAAACGCGGCTTTTCAGCGCTTCTGTGGATCCCTAGTGAGATCTGCATTGCTTACTGTACTTATTTCCTTGTTTCACTTGAATGAAAGTTACTGTTTGTCATTTTTGCATTTAAGTTGCCTGTAGCACATTGCATTTAAGTTACCTGGCACTTGCTTACTAAAGCAATTATATAGGTCCGCGCTAAAAAATTAAAAGCACTACACCCTCACAAACTCCCCTTGAGTACCTTGTTCCCCATTGGCCCTTTTTTTTCAATTATTAAAGAATTCCCAGTACTATTCTAGCATGTCCAAAGGTCAGTTGTCAATCTCCTCTCTGGTCCAGCTGGTGAATCTGGGAATCTTGAGGCAATGTTACAACTGCCTCATGTACACAGACAAACCTCTCCTCCTCCAAACAAATTCCAACACATGTGAGAGATGCAACCATACAGCCAAACTGGAGGCTAAGCTCTCTCAACTCAGTACTGGCGTAACCAGTCAGGAGGAAAAGGAAACCACACTCACTACAATTCCAGTCTCACATAGACCTACCACGACAGCAAACCAAACACATAAACACACAAAAACATATTCGGAGGCTCTAAATAAAAATATGCCTAAGCAGCAGAGACCTCCAAAGTAGACACCCAAGAACCGCTACCCCAAAACAAAACACGTGCAACACATAGCTCACCAAACCAGTGTGCCAAACAGTCACAGCCCTTAAGGCTAAACAACACACCTGATACACTTGTAATTGGTGACTCTATCGTCAGGCACACTGACGTCCCGCTCACCAGGCTGAACAAGGAGAAGGTCATGGTGAGCTGCCTGTTGGGTGCTAGGATCCGCCACATAACACAAGCACTCAGGTCACTCCAAGGCAAGTGCAAATATGACTCAGTCATTGTCCATGCTGGTGTGAATGACCTGAGACGTACCTCCCTGTACTACATGAAAAGAGACATAGAGGAGCTCTCTGAGCATGTACCCAGGTCGGTATGACCCTGACCTTGAGTAGCATCTTACCTTCACCAAGAATGATGCCACAATATGAAGACAAGATTATCAATTTCAACAATTGCCTTAAGTATTGGTGTCATTCAAAGGGGATCCAATGCCTTGTCAGCCTGGGATGACATGCTCGACAAGCCACAATGCTTCGCTAGGGACGGCTTGCACCTATCACCCCTGGGCTTTCGGATATTGGCAAAGGCTCTTGCTACCCCCATAGTGCCTTTTTTAGGCAAGGCTCAAAAGACAAACCCACCTCCATAGGTATCACAAGGGATAAGAAACTAAGAGTAATGCTACTCAATGCCAGAAGTCTAAACCTCAAGATGCATGCACTCGAAACTCTCCCTAGCATGGAGAACATTGATATCTGTGCAGTAATAGAAACCTGGTTCAAGGCTCCTGAGAGCACCTCAGCACTACCAGGTTATACCTCATACCATGCTTTTTGGCCCCAAAACTTGGACCGAACCACAAAAGGAGGGGGAGTATCAATATTCGTCAAAGATACCCACACCTCCAGGTTGGTGGCACAGCACGAAGCATCAGAGACTATATATGTGCAACTAACAGTGGGTAAAACTGCTTTCCAGTTTATAGCCTGCTACAGACCACCCTCCCAAACCCAGGAACTCCACTCAGCCTTCCTGAGAACACTGGAAAATATGAAGGTCTCTCCAAACACCATTATATTGGGCAACTTCAACTACCCAAACATAGACTGGGAGCATTACTCTAGCTCCAACACCCTAGCCCAAAGGTTCCTAGAATTTATAAACTCAAATGCTATGGAACAACTTGTTACCACTCCCACAAGAGGGGAAAACATACTGGACCTGATCATCACCAACATGGGGACTCTATGGTCCAGACCAGAAGTGTATCCCTCACTGGTAAGATCAGACCATAAACTAATCTCACTGGATATTCACATCCTGACCACACCCCCTGCCCAGAAAACCACAGTGAAAAACTTCTCTAAAGCAAATTTCACACTTCTCAAAACCGAGGTGGAATCCTTCAAAGCCCCCGGGCCTGTGGAAAATGTGGCCCAGACCGCAGAATCCTTTATGAACGCATTCTATGAACACCTTCAGGAATGCATGGATCATGCAATCCCAAGTAAAACCAAGATCCAATCTTCCAAAGGCAGACGTCCTGTCTGGTGGACCCCAGCCATAAACAAACTATACAATAGAAGGAGGAAGCTATTACATGATAGAGCAAAATCCCAAAAAGGGAAGGCATCTCTGATCAGTATTAGCAAAAAACTACGGGCACTCATAAAATCATCTAAGGCCAGCTTTGAGATAAAAATTGCACAGGACACTAAGGATAATCACAAGGCTTTCTTTAGTTATGTTAGGAACCTGGGTGGGAATTCCCAGATATGCTCAGAATTAGTCCAAAATGACAAAAAATACACCGAACCCACAGACATTGCCAACATCCTAGCTGACAGGTTCAGTGCAAACTCCCCCCCCCCCACCAAAAGGACAAATATCTATCCCAGCAGAGTGCTGCCCCCATGAAATCTCAGATGCTCAGGTAAGAGCCGCCCTCTCCAAAGCAAAAAAACACAGCATCAATGGGACCAGACGGTGTCCCGAGCTGCGTCCTACATGAACTCCAAGAAGAGCTAAACCCAAACATAAAACTACTGTTCAATCTCAGCCTTACTACAGGATATGTACCCAAAGAGTGGCGTACAGCAACGGTGGTCTCTCTCCACAAAGGTGGTGCCTCAACGGATCCTGGAAACTATCACCCCATAAGCCTGACTAGCTTGGTCTGCAAAGCTATGGAAAGGATCATCATGGACCTTATAAATAAAGATATTGGGAACCTACAGACACTGGATCCTACCCAGTTCGGCTTTGTTAAGGGCAGATCCTGCCTCTTAAACCTGGTCGATTTCTTTGAAACAGTCACCAATGACATTGACGAGGCGAAAGTGGTCCACACAGCCTACCTGGACCTCACAAAAGCCTTCGATACAATACCCCACTCGGGCATTATAGATAAGCTCACCAGCTTAAATATAAACCCCTATGTCATTAGATGGGTTGCAAACTGGCTCAAGGACATAACCCACATGGTTAGAATTGCTGGAGCCATGTCAGACTCCAAACCAGTTACAAGTGGCATCCCACAAGGCTCAGTCCTGGGACCTCTTTTGTTCGGTATATATTTCTCAGAGGTACAGGCCAACATGGAAGGACTGTGGCTGACCAAGTTCGCAGATGACTGCAAACTGGGCGCCATAATCGACTCTCCAGCTGACACAAGCATCCTCCAAAAGGGCCTCATAGAAACAGACAACTGGTGCCAGAGCCATGGCCTCAAGCTAAATGCCAAAAAGTGTATAGTCATCCCCTCTGGCAAAAACAAAGTGCCCACAAATTACCACATAAGTGGTAATCCATTAAGTACGGAAGAAGTAATTAGGGACCAGGGGACCCAAGTTGATAGCAATCTCTCATTTCACAGCCACGTGGCCAAAGTGGTTAGAAAAACATTTTATATAGCCCACCTAATCATGAAGGGATTTACATCTAGATCAGGGGAGGTCATCGTGCCTCTTTACTCATCCCTCATCAGGCCCATAATTGAGTACAATGCCCCTTTTGGGATGTACCTTACCAGACACCTGCAGCAACTGGAAAGGCCCCTAAAGTACCTCACCAAGAGGATCAAAGGGCTCAAACAGATGCCATATGCTGCCCGGTTAAAGAAACTCCAGCTCTACTCAGTGGCATACCGCCTGCTCAGAGGCGATCTGTGCCTGACGTATAAAGCCATGTCCAACCCGGAATTAATGGACATGCTGCACCTCAGAAAATCCAAATCCCATTGAGCTACGCGCTCAAGAGACTTGAACCTCAGCACTGAAATAAATAGGACATGCTGGAGGGACAGATTCATAACCCAGAGGCTCCCTTCACTCTGGAATAAAATCCCAGTCCAGGTTAGGCAGAGTCCCTCATTGACTCTCTTCAAGAGGAATCTTGATGCGTGGATGGGGGATCGTAGGTTTACTTCGGGTATCACTTCTGTGTCACTGTTAGACAGAGGCACAGTATACTAACCTCAAAAAAGGGCATAGCAAAATTAATTTAAAATGGGTGGCAAAAGCCAAACACACTCTGGCTAGGCTTATAAATGCCCTAGGGCAGATAGCCTAGTATGAACCTATGAACCTATATTTAAAATATGTCAATATTTTTGGAGCCTTTTTCTCCACATTATTTTAGGCTTTGTCCAGATTTCTTGGGCTAAGGGGTTTCAACGTATGGCACTGACAATGTACACATCCCTTCTTAACAACAGACTCATAGAAGCTATTACACTGGCACTATTAACTTTACTTTATTTCATAATTATTTGGCAACCCCCATCAATGCTCAGCTAATCTGCACAACCAAGAGCAGCATTGTTACTGCATGATAAGGATTTTTCTTCACTTTTGTCAGCGGACAACAACTGTTATTTTCTCTGTGGTTCTGTACTGGTACTGACATTGTGCACTGTCAACTGTTGCATGGTGTATGCTAGCAGAAAGATGACTTTTAATAAGGCCTTTATGGGCATGTGTGTGTTGTGTTTATCTATTGTTTGACCAGATTACAGGTTGGAAAGGTGAGTATACTACAGAAATGAAAAGGAGAAGTAAGCACACAGTAGAACATAAGGTGAGGAAATAAGGAACAAGCAGGATAGATGATGGATAGGAGCATACCTCCCAACATCTTAGCTCAGTAATCCTGGTGAATTACAACAAAAGTTGTAATTATTTAATGATTGAAATATGCAATGATTTATTGGAAAACTACACTTTTTATGATGAACTATTGGAGCCAACCATGTGTATTACTTAAATACCCAGGACATCAAAAGGTATAGTGTGAATATTTTTTTTTTTTTTCTGACAGGTGCCCTTTTATTTGCTGTAAAGAGAAAGTTGGAGAAGGATGTCAGGAAAGTAAATGGTGCATTAGAGAGGGAGCTTCAGTAGCAAAAACAAACACACGTAACAAACAAAGTGTTAAGTAACACAAATTGGGAGGGGAGACACAATGGTGAAGTAGACATCAAACCAGTAGAGTGAATACAACTGTGAAGGCAGAATTTTACAACATACAGGGGTGGCCACAGACTCAAAATGGAGGGGAACACCTGATTGGGTGATGAGTGAGTTTCTAAGATGCAGTCTCTGCAAGCTTAGACCCACTGGGGGATTACTTATCAACCTGAGTACCATCATGACTGTATCACACCTCAGAAGGTACTGTCAGCACTAGGGGAGTTGCTATAGCATAGTTTTCATGTGTCTGATGTGGACACCTAACTACTGTTTATTGTCTCTTCCATAATGTCAGATAGCTCCTAAATGGTAACAAACATGTCACCTCCACTTGCATTGCTACTGGTCTATACTATCCTTATCAACCTGCAGTCATTGAAAATAGGTGTAAAATTCCTTAAAAAGTAGGTGCATCCAGCAAAAATCCAGAAATCTAACCAGAATAAAATGTGAATACCAAATAGCATATAAGTCTTTCCACTTCCAGTAGGAATGTATGATACTAGTCAGAACATGTTTAAAAACAGAGCGACAAAAGTGATGGAAAAATGTAATCACATTATCAAAGATAGAGTGTGAAATCTGTACCCTTTAATGAACTGTATTGCAAAATTATACTACACAATGTCATTTATTTTGTTTCTGTGAAAGGGAGATCTAAGATATGTAGCAGTTCTTTAAACGTCTAGTTTAAATGTCTGGTTTCACTAGTATGCAGGTCATATATTGTGGTTTTCTGTGTACTATACAGCTTTAAAAAATCATGAAGGATGGAGGGATTTAGAAAATTTTTTGATGAGGTAAAGCAAGCCTGAAAATATGGATATACCTCCAAGAATAGATACATCGTGTGAAGTGGTACACTAAGCCTGAAAGTAGTGATGTTCCTCCAAAATATGGACAGTTGAGATGTCTAGGGCAACCCTGTAGTACAGAGCTACCCAATGCAGGTGGTTTGGGTGGCACAGGTGATGCAAGTAGGGCAGAAAGTGTGGATGTATTGTGGTAGGCTGGGACCTAGATATGCTGGGTGTCTTCTGGTGGTGGTCATGGTAGTGGTGGTGGTGGTGGCACTACTGCTGCCACCTGTGTGGGGGTGTGTGGCAGGATGACAGGCCAAGCTTGCAGACATCTGTAAACTTAGACAGTCATACCCCTTTGGCAATGGCTTTTACTGCAGAGAAGTAGATGCCAAACAAAAGAGGTCCCAGTGCAGAACCACTAACAATAAACATGCTGCTCACACAATTAATTTGCCCAGCACGGTGATACACAGGGTTTCGTTCAGAAGCTCAAAATATTGAAATCTTGAATTTCAGTATTTTGAACCCAAGAAGATGAATCCACATAATAGCGAAAGTTTAGAAGCACAAAATTCAAAACCTCGAATACCGGAGGTTTTGAATTTCGCTCTTCTAAAGTTCCGCTATGGTTATGTATTCAGGTAAGTGTGTGTGTGTGTGTTAAGGGGTTTGTGTAGGGGCTATGGTGTGTGTCAGTGTGCTTTGCTGCTGTGATGTGTGGTGTGCTTTGCTGCTGTGATGTGTGTGTGCGAAGAGAAAGTAGCTTGTGTGGTGGTGTTTTATGTGTGTTTGTAGGTAGTGTGACCTCAGAGTGAGAATATTTAAGTAGGGTGGGTGTGGGGGAGTGCAGGGGGGCTTGCCACCAAGCTTTCATTTAGTAGAGTGATTGTGTGTGTTTGTGTGGTGGATGGTGTGTGTGTGTGTGTGTGTGTGTGTGTGTGTGTGTGTGTGTGTGTGTGTGTGTGTGTGTGTGTGTGTGTGTGTGTGTGTGTGTGTGTGTGTGTTTATGTAGTAAAACTGCGAAATTCAAAACTTCCAGTATTCGAGGTTTTGAATTTCGCCGTTTTTAGTTTTCATTGTTTTGTGGATTCCACTTCTTGGGCTCGAGATACTGAAATTAGAGATTTCAGTATTTCAAGATTCTGAAGTGAATCCGATACACAAGGAACAGATACTTCATATTGTATATTGTGAGGGGTACAATGATATTGTTGGGATAATAAATATTCACTCCTGTGACATCAGACTTTTTTTTTTGTGGTGGGGGCTTGAACTCACAGCCATTGCAGGATATATAGACAACATGATAAGCCACATGAACATCTATACAGGAGGAAACATGCAGAAGTGCACTTGTAACATTGCACAGTCATATTAATACCCTTAAGCTATACCAGTACTGATGGTTATATACTGCTGTATAAAAGTTAGACTTATTTTAATGGCTACAACTGTTTCTATGCGAACAGAGACATTTTTCATAATAACATGTATACTTAACCCCTGCACTCTTTTTACTGGTCTGTTCTGCTGCTGTGCATCTTCCTGTCCCTTTCAGGCTCTAGAGAAGGTAAATACATAAACAGGGCATATGGAGAAAGTAGAGGGTTGTACATAGTAGCAGTTTAATTGTTTACCTGCAAGATGGTAAACTTATGGTATAGAGATGTTGACCGCATCCCTAACTTCAGCCTCCTGTTGGCCAAGGAGATCAGGCTCACATTGACTTAAGTCACTGTAGTGGCGATTACACTGTCCCCCTGTGTGTGAGATGCCAGTAGCATGCGTAATGGCTTTGGCCAAATTATTCCAGGCATCAGTCTTACACTGTGATCCAGTATAGTCCTCTTGCAGGAACCTTTGGCTATAATGCTTATGGAGGATGTCCAGAAAAATCTTAGACTCCTCACACCAACTCTATGCTCCAAAAAGAGCACTACCCCAACTTCAACTTTCTTCATCCATAATGTTCTCACATTCAAAGATCTCCGGATGACAGGGAATTTATGACCAAAACAGCTCTTGCATGTCTCCCAGCCTCCATGCACTGATGGGCACCAAAGTGCACCTCATTTATGGGATAGAAGGCAAAACAATAAAATATAGGTACCATATTGTTATGCTTCCAATGCCACTTAAGGTGTCAGTCATGGCAGTCCTCCATCCCTCTATTTGCTTAGAGAATACAAGCTCAGCAGTGACTCCATCTTCAGATGGTTAATTATGTGATGACAATTATCTGAACTGTAACTTAATTGTGTTCCTGCGAATGGGCAAAGCTGCACATGGGTGCTAAAGTGTGTACATGGCATCATGTAGCAATCCTCATAATATTTAACAAGTTTGCTCATCATGCAAATTGAGATATTGAAACAAAAATGCAATGAGATGAGCCTTAATTATTATAATCATCATGCCCAGATGGGTCAGTCTGCATGATGATAGACAGAGACCCTCATCATACTAAGGAAAAAGCTTTAGAGAACAGACATCTAGACTGAGTGTTGGTTAATCAAATGAACTTTCCAGCTGAGACATCTCCCTTCCTCACATAAACTAGTGACACTGGGCCTTGCCCTTTTTTCTTTTTTCTTTCTTAGTTGGTTTACCTATGGGCATGCACAGGCTAGTGACAGTTTTCTACACAGTGAAGAATTTTTTTGCATATGTTTATATATATATATATATATATATATATATATATATATATATATATATATATATATCCATACACACCCACACACACTTATATACTATGCACGATTGTGCAAAGTAAGTGCAATAAAAGCTTCCAAAAGCTATACATTTACAATGGCTGCAGCAACCACAAACATATTTGATTGATGTACTTTCTCTAAACATGGTCATATGACTGGATTGAAATCTAAAATGGGTGCAGCAACATTTACTGACATTTAAATATTTCTGAATCACTATGCCATGTTGTTTTCCCTCATTATAATAAGCTGCACTTCATTATGTCCTCATTCATAGGTTCATAGGTGTGTACTAGGCTAATGGCCCTGGAGCCTTTACAAGCCTAGCCCATAGGATTACCCTGGCATTGTGCCACTCGACCTTAGTTCCTACTGCCTCTGTCAAGTAGAGCCACTGGAGTGATCCCTGGGGTGAATTTTCTATTTTCCATCCACACATCAAGATTTCTCTTGAAGAGGGCCAGTGAGGTGCTCTGCTTGACATGTATGGGATGTCTATTCCATAGCATGGGCAGTCTCTGGGTTATGAACCTGTCCCTCCAGCATATTCTGTTGATTGTCTTAATGAGGTTGAGGTCTCTTGAGTGTGTGGTGCAGAGGACTGGGATTTCTTTAGATGTAGCATTTCTAACAGAGCTGGGTAAGACATGGCTTTATAAGTCAAGAAGAGATCACCTCTAAGTAGGTGATATGAGACAGAGAATAGTCTAGGATCCTCTTAGTGAGGTACTTTTGCAGCCTCTTCAGCTGTTGCAGGTGTTTAGTGAGATACATGCCAAATGGGGCATTGTACTTGATGATTGGCCTAATGAGGGAAGAGTAGAGGGAGACAATGACATCTTTCTTCCTGGATGCAAAACCCTTAGTAATGAGATATGCCACATAGAAGGACTTTCTGACCACAGTGGCAATGTGGTGGTCAAAAGAGAGGTTGTCATCAACCTGGGTTCTCAGATCTCTTATATCGCCTTCTGTTTTCAGTGGACTACCATCAATGTGGAATTCAAGGGAACTGGGTTTTTCCCAAGGGGGATGACGACACATTTTTTGGCATTGAGCTTAAGGTCATGGTTCTGACACCAGTCGTTGGTCTCATTGAAGCCTTTCTGTGGGATGTCAATGTCACTTGCAATCATTTGTGAACTTTGTCAGCCAGAGTCCCTTCGTGTTGGCCTGGACTTCAGAGAGGTAGATATTAAACAGGAGAGGACCCAGGACTGAACCCTGTGGGACTCCACTTGTGACTGGTTGGCAGTTTGACTTGGAGTCAGCTACTTTCACACTGTGGGTTCTATCTTTGAGCCAGTTTGCAACCCACCTAGTGAAATAGGGGTTGATGCCTAGCATAGTTAGATTTTCTATGATTCCTGAGTGGGGAATGGTATCAAAGGCCTCTAGAACGTTTTAATTTATCATACAACACAGCTAACAATGTTATTTTAGCTGACTGTGTCATGTTGCTGGGTTTTCTGAATCATACACACCTGGTTAATCACTACTCATCACACAGATTTGCTTATTGTGATATGGCACACTTTTTTGAATTAGGACCATTGTCTAAACTTTTATGTAAAGTGTACCTTTTTGATAAAAAATAATGAAAAGTCTGCTAGTATTAAACCTACTCATAAAATTAATTAAAACATTCTAGAGTTTAAAGAGCTTGATTTAATTAAAAGATTGCAGTATTAAATCTATCATGTACATTCTCATCATCTCAGTATCTTATTCAGAAGCCAAGTCAATAATGCTTATTTTCCCTCCTGTAGAGACATTAACTGTGTAGACTTTTTGTTAAGAAGTTTTCTCCAGTGGATACTTGTGTATGTGTTTTTTTTTTTTAATTAAGCAAAAGGTTATAGTTCAAGTCATAATATTATATTGATGACTCTGAATATGAAAAATCAATGACCTTTAATTTCCAAACAGTATTCTTAGTATTTATTATTGAAACAAGCATTGCTAGCTACCAAATCTAGCTCTTCAACATATTATGTAATATTGAGACTATTTGGCTATCAAATGTTTTATTCCTCAAAATGGGGTAAACTGGTCCATAGTCGGAACCAACATTAATTGTAGAAGAAAATGTGTTGCTTCATCTTTCACTTTTTCATAAAAAAAATCTTATACCTATTTAATTAATTCATTACTTATGTAGCCTCAGTTTTAAAAGATTATCTTTACCATGATGTCTTACCTGTTTGTTTAGTATGTAATTCTCTCAGTGCTGCCCATCTCCTTTCTATTACCTACTTATCCAAGGATGGCAGGTATTTATTAGTAACAACCCAAATAGTTCTGTTGTTCTGATTAATTTACAAGAATATACGTTGACAACAAGCAATTATTAGGTAATGGTTTGGAGATGGAAGCACATGCAATTTATTCATATTAAAGTGTATATATATATATATATATATATATATATATATATATATATATATATATATATATATATATATATATATATGTGGTTCCCCTTCACAAGATCGAGTTACTGAAAGCTCGAAATTCATAAGCTCGAGCCCAGAATCTTGTGTTTTCAGTAACTCGAAATTGTGAAGGGAGAGAAGGGGAAAAAAAAAACAAGTTTACTTACATGTTTGCAGGGGGCCGAGTCCCGCTGCACTCTCCCTGCTAAAATATATCAGCTCCATGACCGGACTATAGCGGAGGAATGGAAATTCTCCCATTGTGTGCTTCTGCATACAGCATTGAATGGGAGATTTCCCTCATCCCTGTTGTAGTGTGATCTCGGAGTTGGTATATTTAAGAAGGAGGGTGTGGGAGTGAAGCCCCCCCAACCTTAGGAAAAGGTTTTGCAGTTGTTTTTGTTCCCCTGCAGAATTTTAATTTACTGAAAACTCGAGACTCTGGCTTCGAGCTTTTGAATTTCGAGTTTTCAGTAATGCTGTCTTCTGAAGGGGAGCTATATATATATATATATATATATATATATATATATATATCTATATATATATGTATATATATATATATATATATATATATATATATATATATATATATGTATATGTATATATATATATATATATATATATATATATATATATATATATATATATATATATATATATATATATATATATATATTTGTGTGTGTGTGTGTATATGTGCATAGCCTTGTTAATGTTTTATGTAACCTTGCAGTGGCTGCATTTAAGGAAAGTACTATCTCAAACAGTTTTTTCACTATTAAAATATGTAAAAATGTATAAATTATCCACAAATTTAGAAACCCATCTTAGCAGCAGCCACTATGCCTAGGAATTATACTCACTGTTAACAATTTAAAAATATGTCAGTTAAACTTATGTTTTTTTGTAGGTTGTTAGAGGATATAAACATTATATCTATAACCATGTTCCCCTTTTTGTCTGTATCAGTTGGACTGATTTGCCTGCAGTTTTTCAGTTTAATGTATGGAAATGCCAATTATATCTGCATTAATTCTGTTATATTATAGATAGTTCGCACTTTTTAAAATTGTTATTTTATTGTTGGACATTTTGAAATATTTTTCTGTCCCTTTTCACTGAAGTACATTTCACCAATATATATATATATATATATATATATATATATATATATATATATATATACATACATATATATATAAATATATATATATATATATGTGTGTGTGTGTGTGTGTGTGGTTATGGGTGTGTTTGTATGTACATATACTTAAAACAGATTCTCACCTTAGCTAAGCTATGAAGACATTTAGAAAACTGATGCAGGAAGAGCTATATCTACATCTATCTATAGAGAGAGAGAGAGATTTTTTTAATGTGCCAGTAGATATTAATGGATGAAAGATGGTAGAATTTCTGCAGCATTGTTTTTAACTGGTACCCCTTGGAATTGAATGAGTCAGTCAGAGCATTTCACCATGACAAGAGCCTCACCATATCAAATTGTGGTCAATACCAATGTACTACAGATCCTACCAGAAAAAGAAATAAATCCTAAACATGATTTGGAGAAGAAAATATATTCTGTGGAACTATCAGATGCAGATATACACAAAAGCAATGATAAGGGGCGGAGCCTGAATGGCTAACTGAAAGCAGCAGTATTTTAAAGCTCCATATAACTAGTTAAATAAGACAGGAAAAACATATTCTTTTTTTTTTCTTCAAAGTATGAAATCTTATAGATAAAGGACTAATTTACATAATTAGAAACTTTGGTGAAGTTTTACAAATAATTTCCTGTCAAAAAGCTTGGAGATATATTCACTTGTTAAAAAGATCAACTCAAAGAATTCTCATCAGGGTGCTGTCTTAAAGAAGGAACTATAACAGATGGCATCTACCCTGCAGGAGTTGTCTTTGAAGATGGATGATTTTAAAGAAAACCTAAAAAAATCTTAAAACAAGCAGTCAAAAACAGGCTGACACCCTCAATGAAATGCTACAACAACACCAGACAAGGATAACAGGAATAGAGTTTTCTCTAAATGACTTAGAAAGCAGACTTAAGGAAGTGGAAACACAGAAAGAACTGCTTCTTAAACAAAACACTTGGCTGGTTAATAAAGTAGATGACTTGGAAAATAGGGAGAGGAGAAATAACATCAGGAGTTTCGGATTACCTGAAAACACAGAAGGTGAGGATATTATTTCCATTTTATCAAGCTGGATTCTTGACTTTTTAAATTTAAAAGAAGGACTTTCCTTTGGCATTAAAAGGGCACACAGAGCTCTTGAGAAACCTGCCACTAACTCAAACTCTCCTCCTAGGTCAATAATTATAAAATTTCTTTCATACTTGAACAAGGAACTGTTTTTAAGAACTTCTTGGAGGAAGGCACCTCTAAAATATAAACAGAGCCTAATAAGATTTGATAACAACTATTCATCTAGAATAATGGAACAAAAGAAAAAGGTGTGGCCAATGATGAAGTTTCTGAAACAAAATAACATCAAGGCACAACTTGCATATCCAGCTAAGATAAGAATACTGTATGCCAATGAGATGAGGTCTTTTATTGACTTAGAGGAAGCCTCTTCATTTATTAAAACTAATAATGTGATTACTTTACCAGAAGATACGGATTGGATATCATCTTCTCTCAAGAGAACAAAAGAAATAAATGTTTGGACAGATGTCAAAAAGAAGAAGCAAAAGACTGATACTGTTACAGCCAACTTTCTCAAAGCATCCACTATGATATGAATTGTTTTAACATTACTTTAAAGGACCAATTTTACTGCTTGAAATTTTAAAATAAAGGTAACTAACTGCTGGAACTTTTATCTATATTTTTTTGAAAATAGATGACACATGAGAGTTTTCACATTCCCTCAGGTATGTAAAACAGGGTACTTTTCTTTCACAGAAGGAGGGTTATATAGCACATAAAATATTTATACTGTAAATCAGCATACATAGTATATGTGTTTTTTCTCTTAATTTTCTCTTTTCTTTCTCTCTCTTCTTTCTTTTCTCATTATTTATTTTAACTACATCTTGTCTCCCTTTCTAAATTCTGTCATATTTACTATACTAATATAGTCTGTATTTATTTAATAACTCACTATCTATACATAGATAAATAATAGTCTAACATAATCTAGTTTTAAGGTAGTCTAACTGGAATAGTAAACTTAATTAATTGTTATTACAATATTTATTAGATTAATGATAGTCACTGTTATGCTTATTGGGATTGGGGACATGTTCGTGATTAACTCTGAAATATTCAATTCATGTACATATGTCCTTTGAATTATTTCCTTTTAGTATTAACAAATACATAAAAAAAGGAGGGAAAAATGTACTGTTGGTTAAGAGAAGTGAAGCTTTGTTCACATTCTATTTGTGTTGCCATAGCAACAGTAAACAATTGCTACAGTTTCGAAGGACACTGTGAACCTGTGAAGTACATTTAGCCTCACAGATAACAAATAATAAGAAAAAGTAATGTTGCTTAGTTATTAAAATGAAAAACAACCTAAGCAAGCTAAAATAAATAGATAATAGGACTATTTGTAAATATTTTATGATTTATCCTCATAAGATTGCATATTCCTGGAAACACAACTGAAATGTTCCAACCTACATGTGCACTTAAATGTAGCTGCTTGATTAAAAAGTATTATCAGTTTAACATGCTGATTTCACAAGCTGTCTGCGCTGTAAAAGTTTCATTTCATATGTTACTTGAAATTGTCAGTCTCTAGAGCATATGAAAAGATACATATTACTTTTTGCAACATGTTATCTTTGCAGTTACCTCACACTCTGTACAAACTCACTTGGTAACTGATAGCTATTCATTTAAAATATCAGTTTAAATATTAAATGTGCCCTTGAAATGCTATAGACATTTTGACAAAATATAATCTGAACTGTAAAATGAATGACTTGAAAGAAGTGAAGTAATGCACAGATTTCAAAGACAGTTCTTGACACTACAGTAAAAGTAAAACATATATTCACAAGTAAGTATAGAAATGTTTTAGTCTTCCAGTTAAAATAGCTTACTGTCAACATTGTGCGATATCAAAAAGTTTGAAGAGCTAGGAAATTACTATTCTTTGTCTTTATAATGATTATTAGACAGATGTTAAACTCTGCTTAGATTAATGAATTGTGACATATGTTTATGAGGAAAAGTGGACTCAGTTACTCACATTGGACTACACATTCCTGGAAACTCAACTGAAATGTCCCCAAATTATTTGTGAATTTAAATGAAACTGCCTGATTAATAAGCATAACTTACTTTACCAACCTAAATCCATAAGCTATCTGCTCTATATATGCTACATTATATATGTCACTTACATATGACAGGCTCTAGAGCACACGAAAAAATACATATTAGTTTTACAACATGCTATATTTGCACTATCCATACATTCTAAACTAATTCAATTGGCAACTGACAAGTTATTTATTTGAAACATCAGTCTAAATATTAATTGTGCCCTTGAAATGTTGCCGTTTTGACAAAACAAAACCTGAATTGAAAAAGGAATGATTTGAAGAAGTGTTGAAAAGATTTCAAAGACAGCTATTGACACTACAATATAAGTAGAAATGTATACATGCAAGGAAAAATGTAAATGCTTTATACTTTTAGTTAAAATAGCATATTGTTAACTTTTTGCTTTATCAGAAAATATAAAGAGCTAGGAAGTTATTTCTAATTTGTCTTTATAATGTTTACTAAAATGATATTAGTCACTGACTTGTTTAATGGATTGCAAGTCATGTACAAGATGGACTACTGAATGTTATTTATGTTTACCTATGTTTGCTGAATTTCTTTTATTTTTACTGATTTAAAGCAAGGCAAAGAAAGGGAAGGGAAATCTTTGTTGTTGGTCAAGAAAGGAGAGGCTTAAGAGTATTCTAACTGCCCAGAGAACTCTCTAAGATGCTTCAAATACTATTTGATTAATACTTACCTAAGGTGAGTCTTGATTACCATATAGGTACCTTCATATACTGGAAGCAGGAGGTGCCCTATGCAGGATGGGAATTGTCAGGGTGATCATAGTTCATTCTTAGACTCTGCTTTATAAATCTATAAATATGTAAAAGTACTGCACACTAGAATGTAGGGTGCCTCTACTCAGAATCAGGACACCACTGATAAGCCATGTATTTTCATATGTGTAAGTTGAAGTTGGTGAGCTGAAGATTGGGAAAGTAAAGGAAGACAGTACACCTACAGTAAATTCATATTTCATTGGTAATCACTCATTGTCTCCTGTAGAGTCCTTTTAGTCAAATTATTTTAGTAATAATCTATTTGTTGTTTGCTTATTTAGTGTATGCTCCTCTGTTGCATTTAATTTATCCAAAATGACATATCTGACGTATTTGGGATCTCTTAAGGGTAACTAAATACTGGATATTTTCTAAGTCAACTTAATAATTGTTTACACTACTAACATTCCATCCTGATATATAAAATACTATATAACAATAATAGAATAATATAGAATTGCATATCTCTTTTAAGAAAATTCTCCATTTAATAATTTAACATATGGAGCTCAGTTTATATTGTTGGTTAAAGGTATGAGTGATAATCCAATAGATCTATCTTTATTTATTGGATTAGGAATGACTTTCATTCCATGTTTAATGGGAAATTCATATTTACTTGTATTTGATACATCAGAATTAATGTTTTATAGAAGTACTTTTTTTAAAGTCTGACCAGAATTTTACCCTACTTGTATTTAAAGAAGAAAGAACATTAAATTACACTCCCAAGTGTACACACATAAAAATAACATTCAATGTTATCAGAGAATATGGTATAACTACTATAATTAAAATTAAAAAAAAGCAGCAAAAAGCTTCTTCCAGCAACTTGAAATGGATTTAACATTCTTATCATTAAATACTAATGGCTTAAATAATGCAAATAAAAGATCAAATTTACTCAAATATTTAAATCTAAATAAGGCGCAAGTAGTATTTCTCCAGGAAATGCATTTTAAGACTATTGATAGCTTTATTTGGAACCCTAAGGACTATACAGTCTTAGGTCAATCCTCCTATAGAACAAAGACAAAAGGAATATCATTTCTCTGGAAGAAAAACATAATCACTCCAAAAGTTATTTATAAATATGAAGACAAAGGAGGTCTACTAGCATTTGTTATAATTACATTTAATAACAGAATATGGACCTTAGCTAATCTATATTGGTTGCCAGGAATTGGAGCAGGAATGGTTAAAACATACCTAGATTTTATTTCCAACAATAATAAAGGAAATCTTATACTGGGAGGAGACTTTAATTGTACTTTAGAAGCTTCTGAAACCACCAAGAAGTCTTTTTGCATAGCAACCATTTCAAAATCCTTAAAAAGATGGATTGATTCATTTCATTTAATAGACACTATTAAAGTAAAAGATGATAAATCCTTATTATTTTCCCATAAAGACCATAGATTTGGAACACAAACCAGAATAGACAAATTATTTGTAGTTCAAGATTTACAAACAAAAATCTTTAACTTCCCAATAGTTTCATGCCCCTTCTCAGATCATGACTCTCTGATAATGAAGCTCCAAATAGAGTTTAAACCTTTAATCCTCTCAACTAGAATTCCATCATATATCACGAAAATTAAAGAATTCAAACCCTGGATGTTGTCAGAACTACAATTATTTCTTGAAATTAATAATACAACAGAAATCAGTAGAGTCTTGGTTTGGGACTCATTAAAAGTGCATTTATTTGGTAAGACCCTTAGCTGGTACAAAAACAAAGTCAGTGAGTGGGAATCTGAATCATTAGACTTGCAAACCAGACTCTTGACAGCAAAATCTAAAATAAATCAGAATTGCCCAGAAGTCAAAAAAGAAATAGAGGAATTAAATAAAAAATATAATGAAATTCTAACACACAAAGCTTGTCTAGCCCTAATAAACTCATTAGCCACCTCACCCAGATATCTACATAAATTATCTACAAGAATTAAAAGACAATCTAAAGCAAATAATATTAGTAATATATATCATGAAAAAAAGGGAAAAAAGTATCAGATATAGGAGACATCCTTGAAGCATTTCGGTTCCATTATATGGAACACTTCAAAAAAGATTTAGATACCAACCAAATAAACTTAGATACAAACCTTATCAATATAAAATATAAAAAAATTCCCGAAAACTTAAAAATTGACCTACAAAAACCTATATCTTACAAAGAAATTGTTGACAAGGTAAAAGAAAGTAAATCTGACAAAGCTCCAGAGATAGGTGGTATAAATACAGAAATTTACAAACTTCCCTTCAACAGTAATCTCCCTTTTTCATAAAACTTTTCTAGAAGACCAGTTTGTTTGTCTTTTTCTGGTTAGGGGTTGCCACAGCGAACTCCGGTCCGCTAATGATTGTCAGTAGATTTATTTTTTAATGGTGCTGAGTTGCCAGCCCAATGCCCAACCTTCAGCGAAGGCACACCCATTCATGCATGTCTTTCGGAGGCCACTCGACCGTGGGGAGGACATGCAGACTCCATACAGAAGGCACTCCAGCCGAGAATCGAACAGGAGAACCTCTTGCTGTGAGGCAACAATGCTACCACTGTACCACCTCTAGAAGTCCAGTCAGAAGCAAAAATACCACCCTCATGGTAATATTCTCTCATAACGCCAATTCTAAAAGATAATAAACCATCAGACCTTTGCACCTCATACAGACCTATATCATTACTGAATAATGATTGCAAAATATTCATGTCAATCCTAGCTAACAGAATGAAAATCCCACTTTCAAAGACAAATAATAATGATCAAATTGGATTTTTATATAACAGGCACACACATGATAATATTAAAAGGATACTTACCCTTATAGATTATGTGAATAAAGAAGACAGAGAAACACTTGTAATTGGATTAAACATAAAAAAAGCCTTTGATTCCCTCAACTGGGAATATCTATTTAAAACTTTAGCATTATTTGAATTTCTTCCTCCCTTCATCTTATTACTAAAAAACATATATAGTAATAACTTAGCCTACATTAAATTAGGTCCCTTCACCTCAGAATCTATCCATATAATGAAAGGTGCTAAACAAGGATGCCCCCTTTCTCCTATTTTATTTGCTTTGGCTGTAGAAATACTTGCAGAAACAATATGCAATAATCCAAGAATAAAAGGAATAGAAGTCTATGACCAGTATATATCTAAAACAATGCCTTTTGCTGATGATATTTTATTAAACCTATCAAATTCCAGGGAGTCATTAGGAGAGCTAGAAGAAGTAATGGAGAAATTTTCTAAGATTTCAGGTCTACACTTTAATAGATCAAAATCAAAATTTCTATTTTTAAATAAGAAAAAAGAACTACAAGTTACAGATAAATCCATCACAGGAAAACAAGAACTTACGCAAAATTATTTAGGAATAGTGTTATACAAAAATATAAACAAAACAATATTAATAAATTATAAAAACATTATTGAAACAATAACAATATATATAGAAAAGTGGAACAAAATTCTATTAACTTTTGAAGACAGATTGCAGTTAATAAAAATGGTCTTATTTCCAGAAATACTATATGTAGCATTAGCAATATAGTTAATTCCTGAAAGATGCATTATTAAAGAAATAAACTCATGTTTAATAAAATTTTTATGGTATCCCAAAAAGAATAGAGTACCTCTAACTCATCACATTAGACCCTGGAAACAAGGAGGATTGAACTTCCCAGAAATAGAAACATATATAAAAGCATCTGTGCTTAAAACTACAATACACTGGATAAACCCAAATTATTTTGCCAACTGAAAAGAATTAACAATGGCTATATTAACAAATGAATTTAATCTGTTAAAAAAACTTTTAATAATAGACAAATCAAACAAACCCTGGTACATACTATGCATAAGTATACAATATAATATAACAAAACCTTCTAAAACAACACTGATTAATCATTACACCAATTCCTTTAGGAAACATATCAATGTAAACATAGATCTAAAACTTTGGTTTGACCTTTTAACCCCATTTATCATCACTAAGAACTTTCCTCACAAAATATATAGGGAAACAATAACCTCCTGGAAACAAAATGGATTCTTATGCTGGTTTGAATGTATAAATAAATTAAATGTTTTAGATATAGATATGATAAAAACTGCTTACAATATTCCAACACAGTATTGGTTAACCTTACAAAGCATTTTAATGTACACTCAAGATTTATGCAGATTAATTAATAATTCCTCATTTAAAGATATTCCAAATCTAATACGTTTTCTGTATGAATTTATATATAATAGTTGTGAAAAGAAAAATTCCATTCCAAATCTATATAAAGAGTTAATAACATATAAAACAATTCCCAAACCATCATACTGGCAGTTCTTAACAAAAGGTCAGTCATTGCAGTTAGAAGAAATTAAAAATAACATCTTACTATAAGTTAATTACACCTCTAACACACAGTACTGGAAAATATTTAAATAGAAATACTTGCATAGAACATTTTTAACACCAGATAGAATTAAAAGGATCAGTACTACTACAAATGTTTTTTGCTGGAGGTGTGAAACATCAAATAAAGCAGACTGGATTCATATTTTTTTATGAATGTAATAAAATGAAATCATATTGGAATTGAATCAATCATTTTTTACAAGCTTTATTTAATGAATCCTTTACCTTGACTAAAGTATTGATTATAGTAAATGTAAATGAAGGTCCCTACCTGAATAAGGCAAATATGTATTTGTTATGGACAATACTTGCTATATCTAGGAAATGCATAACCAGAAGGTGGAATTCAAATACACCCCCGACATTGGAAGAATTCTACACTTTACTGAAGACAACTGCATCGATAGAAATAAAAATCAAAGAACTACAAATCTATCCCAGGCCATTGGTAAATAATCCTTGGAAGAAAGTTATATATTTGTTGGACAGTCTGCAATAATCAGTATTGTATCTCTGGTAACTGATCTGCTAATTATATATTTAATAACATACAGTGTATATAATTGAAAGTCAGGCTATTGTATATAGTTGTTTAAAATGAGATTTAAAAATATTATGTAAATGTTATTTTAATTGAAAATAAAAAAAATATTTAAGGAAAAAAAACAATGATAACTTTGTAGCAATAGTGGATACAAATTTCTGCCAGAAATTGAAGTGTGCTCCTCAATAACATACTCCTCAAAGGTAAAAGCTTTCAAGAAAAATAAATAATGACAAAACAGCAACAAAACTAGCATTTACAAGAAGAACTTTAGCTTGATATTAATCTGAATGATGCAAAGTCTCTACCGTTTTTTTAACACTCACACTCCTGTCGACAGATGCATGAATGGCATCATGAAAAAGAAAGAGGTGCTTACCAAAGTCAATGTGCACAGGTTACAAACAGGAAGAAAATGCAAACAATAAGGAGAACTTTCAGACAATACTAAATGTTTGCCTTAGTCAAAGCCTGTTACACAAAGAGAATGAGGAAGAGGGGATAAGAAACTAAGAGTAATGCTACTCAAAGCCAGAAGTCTAAACCTCAAGATGTACGCACTCGAAACTCTCTTTAGCATGGAGAACATCAATATCTGTGCAGTAACAGAAACCTGGTTCAAGGCTCCAGAGAGCACCCCAGCACTACCAGGTTATACCTCATACCATTCTTTTCGGCCCCAAAACTTGGACCATGCCACAAAAGGAGGGGGAGTATCAATATTCGTCAAAGATACCCACACCTCCAGGTTGGTGGCACAGCATGAAGCATCAGAGACTATCCATGTGCAACTAAGAGTGGGTAAAACTGCCTTCAGACCACCCTCCCAAACCCAGGAACCCCACTCGGCCTTCCTGAGAAAACTGGAAAATATGAAGGTCTCTCCAAACACCATTATATTGGGCGACTTCAACTACCCAAACATAGACTGGGAGCATTAATCTAGCTCCAACACCCTAGCTCAAAGGTTCCTAGAATTTATAAACTCAAATGCTATGAAACAACTTGTTACCACTCCCACAAGAGGGGAAAACATACTGGACCTGATCATCACCAACATGGGGAGTCTATGCTCCAGACCAGAAGTGTATCCCTCACTGGTAAGATCAGACCATAAGCTAATCTCACTGGATATTCACATCCCGACTCCACCCCCTGCCCTGAAAACCACAGTGAAAAACTTCTCTAAAGCAAATTTCACACTCCTCAAAACCGAGGTGGAATCCTTCAAAGCCCCCAGGCCTGTGGAAAATACGGCGCAGACCGCAGAATCTTTTATAAACACATTCTATGAACACCTTCAGGAATGCATGGATCATGCAATCCCAAATAAAACCAAGACTCAATCCTCCAAAGGCAGACATACTGTCTGGTGGACCCCAGCCATAAACAAACTATACAATAGAAGGAGGAAGCTACTACATGATAGAGCAAAATCCCAGAAAGGGAAGGCATCTCTAATCAGTATTAGCAAAAAACTACGGGCACTCATAAAATCATCTAAGGCCAGCTTCGAGAGAAAAATTGCACAGGACACTAAGGATAATCACAAGGTTTTCTTTAGTTATGTTAGGAACCTGGGTAGGAATTCCCAGATATGCTCAGAATTAGTCCAAAATGGCAAAAAAATACACCGAACCCACAGACATTGCCAACGTCCTAGCTGACAGGTTCAGTGCAAACTTCTCCCCCCCTTCCCACCAAAAGGGCAAATATTTATCCCAGCAGAGATGTCCGCCCCCCCCCTGACATCTCAGATGCTGAGGTAAGAGCTGCCCTCTCCAAAGCAGAAAACACAGCATCAATGGGACCAGACGGTGTCCCGGGCTGTGTCCTACATGAACTCCAAGAAGAGCTAAACCCAAACACAAAACTACTGTTCAATCTCAGCCTTACTACAGGATATGTACCCAAAGAGTGGCATACAGCAACAGTGGTCCCTCTCCACAAAGGTGGTGCTTCAACGGATCCTGGAAACTATCGCCCCATAAGCCTGACTAGCTTGGTCTGCAAAGCTATTGAAAAGATCATCATGGACCTCATAAATAAAGATATTGGGGACCTACAGACACTGTATCCTACCCAGTTCGGCTTTGTTAAGAGCAGATCCTGCCTCTTAAACCTGGTTTATTTCTTTGAAACAGTCACCAAGGCCATTGACGAGGGGAAGGTGGACCACACAGCCTACCTGGACCTCGCAAATGCCTTCGATACAATACCCCACTTGGGCATTATAGATAAGCTCACCAGCTTAAATATAAACCCCTATGTCACTAGATGGGTTGCAAACTGGCTCAAGGACAGAACCCACATGGTTAGAATTGCTGGAGCCATGTCAGACTCCAAACCAGTTACAAATGGCATCCCACAAGGCTCAGTCCTGGGACCTCTCTTGTTCGGTATATATTTCTCGGAGGTACAGGCCAACACGGAAGGACTGTGCCTGACTAAGTTCACAGATGACTGCAAACTGGGCACCATAATCAACTCTCCAGCCGACACAAGCATCCTCCAAAAGGGCCTCATAGAAACAGACAACTGGTGCCAGAGCCATGGCCTCAAGCTAAACGCCAAAAGTGTATAGTCATCCCCTTTGGCAAAAACAAAGTGCCCACAAATTACCACATAGGTGGTAATCCATTAAGTAGAGAAGAAGTAATTAGGGACCTGGGGACCCAAGTTGATAGCAATCTCTCATTTGACAACCATGTGGCCAAAGTGGTTAGAAAAACATTTTATATAGCCCACCTAATCATGAAGGGATTCACATCTAGATCAGGGGAGGTCATCGTGCCTCTTTACTCATCCCTCATCAGGCCCATAATTGAGTACAATGCCCCTTTTGGGATGTACCTTACCAGACACCTGCAGCAACTGGAAAGACCCCAAAAGTAACTCACCAAGAGGATCATAGGGCTCAAACAGATGCCATATGCTGCCCGGTTAAAGAAACTCCAGCTCTACTCAGTGGCATACCACCTGCTCAGAGGCGATCTGTGCCTGACATATAAAGGCATGTCCAACCCGGAATTAATGGACATGCTGCACCTCAGAAAATCCAAATCCCATCGAGCTACGCGCTCGAGAGACTTGAACCTCAGCACTGAAATAAATAGGACATGCTGGAGGGACAGATTCATAACCCAGAGGCTCCCTTCACTCTGGAATAAAATCCCAGTCCAGGTTAGGCAGAGTCCCTCACTGACTCTCTTCAAGAGGAATCTTGATGAGTGGATGGGAGATCGTAGATTTACGCCGGATATCACTTCTGTGTCACTGTTAGACAGAGGCACAGTATACTAACCTCGAAAAATGACATAGCAAAATTAATTTAAAATGGGTGGCGAAAGCCAAACACACTCTGGCTAGGCTTATAAATGCCCTAGGGCAGATATCCTAGTATGAAACTATGAACCTATGAACCTATGAATAAAATGATATGCTTGTTGACAGGAAACTGAACAGGTCTACAACTATAACTTTACAGATTACAATGCTTTGACTGAAATTCAATATATCATTAGAAAATGTTACCACCAAGGAGTAATAGGAATAAATTCATCTGTTTATTGTAATTTCATGAATCATAAGTAGTAGCCCTGGAAGTATGAAAAAAAGTTTGAAAATACAGGAAAACAGTGGGTTTGTAAAATTACTGATTTCTTTTAAAGTTTTCTTCAGGGGGCAAGCATGTTTCATGATATTTACAATGTATTCAGGAACATTGCAGAAGGAATATGAAATGTTTTTAAACAGAAATTGTTTGAATGTAAAAAAAAATGTTTAACATCAGGATCTAAGCACATAGTATCAGGAGATTTATTTCTGTAAGAACAGGGTACTTGATTACGATGGGAGACAACAAATATAAGAAATGGAGAAGAGCTCAAATTCTACTTTCATGTTGTGAAAAAATAATGAAGACGGTAACATTTGATATTTATTATTGTCAGAACTGGAAAGGTTGGGGTGTGAAACCATATATCAGCATGCATATGTTGAAAATAGATCTATTAACACCTGTAACATGATGCTCTATAATAATATAATAGCAACTATGAATGCAAATTTGTGCTGTGATGTATTTTATAAAGACTGAACTTCAGCAAGTGATAAGATCAAACAGAAAACACTGATCAATAAATTAGAACAACTAGATATTGATGTAGTCTTGATAAGATGGTTAGCTGCTTGGCTTACAAATAGGATATGGCAAGTATCATACAGCAAACAGACAAGTGAAATTCTTGGTTACAGTCAAGGTGTTTCACAAGGCTCTGTCCTGGGCCTGTACTTGTTTAGACTGTATCTTTCACATCTATCTTTTTCATCTGAGGTGTTGAACAATCAGTGTGTAGATTACTTGGAATTGGGTAAACTGATTATACGTGTTACAGATAAGGCATGTCTGCAAAAGAACTTTATTAAACTGACCATTTGGGCACAGAAGAATAATATGCTGATAAATAAACCAAAAACTAAGCATGTGAGATTTGGGAGGCATAAATTGATAGGTGACTATTTAATATAGCACACAGTCATTGAAACTGTTGCTTCATTTAAGGTTTTGGGTATATGTGTAGATCCAGCTTTGAGTATTCTAATCATATTAACTAATTGGTTAATAATCATTATAAAGGTATAGTCTGTATAAAAAGATTTATAAAGTCTAGAAATCAGAAATAATGAAGTTATTGCTTGTTAGTTACATTAGACCAAAACTTGAGTATGGAATAACAAAACAAGCTTGGGTAAACTGGAAAAGGACAGTGGAAATATACCAAGGGCATCCACTGATGTGAAAATTTAGGTTATTATGAAACACTAAAACATCTAACCTTATACAATATTTCATACAGATATTTAAGAGGAGACCTTATTCATATGTATAAGTCATTTACAGACAACTGCCTCTGTGAATGTTTGGTTTCATTGAAAATTAGTAGAGAACCATCAGACAACATGAAATCATCAGAAACATCAAACATGAGCCGCAACGCATCAGAACATGAGCCACAAAGCATTATAGAAAATGATGAGGTCTATAGCACATGGGATCACCTATTACCAACAGTTCAAAAGATAAATGCTATAAAACCGGATATAGTGGTCCATGAAAAGAAGATAAAAGTAGTACTGATCACTGAAATCGCTACATCCAGTGACTAGAGTGTCCTGCATACAGACACACACAAAGTCAAAAAAATATCAGGATTTACAGGCAAAAATGAGTGCAATATGGTAGAAAAATACCCAGACAGCTCCAATAGTAGTAGGAGCAATGGGCCTTATAATAAAGAATCCACAATCGTATTTGATATGTTACCAGCACATGTAACCCCAAACGAATTGCAGAAGGAGTCATTACTGGGCACATTATGGGTACTGCAAAGAGCACTTCTGGCTGACATGAAATATTGAAACAATACTAATTTCATGAACTTTAATCATACTCTGACTTAGGAATGGGGTCTGTTCCTGTCATGGCATTAGGAACCCAAAAGACTTGGAGAAATTAAAAAAAAAGATTCTATAGGAATGAGAAGTGTACTAATGAGCTCTCCAAAAGAGCATCTGATGCATGGAATAAACTTCCAAATTACATTAAAGCAAGCACTAGTTCAGAATTTTTTAAGAACAGCCTGAACAGTTATTATGGGAACAACTGTTTTGATATATCGGCAGACTAAAAGGGCATTACTGCTCATACTTGAAATATTTGTATGTAGTATATAGACATCTCTATATCTGTATATCTAAAGATATGTAGATATGTAGACACATAGATATAAATATTTATCTATATCTATACCTGTGTGTATATATATATATATATATATATATATATATATATATATATATATATAGATATATATATATATATATATATATATATATATATATATATATATATATATCCTATCTATATTAAACACACACACACACACACACACACACACACACACACACACACACACACACACACACACACATATATATATATATATATATATATATATATATATATAAAATACACGTGTATATATATATATATATATATATATATATATATATATATATATATATATATATATATATATATATATATATATATATATATATATATATATATATATATATAAGGATACTAAGTAGATCTATACATATCTATATCGGTCCTGGAAACTATGTCAAATGATACTTTGATTGACATCTGTTTACTCAACACAATTTGGTCGACTAAACAGATGGTTGACAGACTTGTGAGAATGACAATCCACAGATAGAGAGATATACCCTTTCCACTGGGATTTTACGGTCTCAGAGTGAGAATATATAATTGGCAGGGGGTATGGGGAGTTGCAAGTTTTGCTTGAGCTGAGACTAGTTCTCGGCACTTAAGTAGTAGTGCGTCAACATGCATAATATCGTTCAATTTGTTTCAACATTATGCACATTAGCATAAATGGTATTCGATCAGTTTAAGTAGATCCCCTCACACATCGATATATTTATGAATACCAACTTGATAGTTCTGTCATGGATGTCTTAATCTGTATGTATGTGCAGTCATGATGCAGAACATTTTGGGCAAGTTTTACAATAACCCTCTTTCTAATTTTAACATGTACATAGTATATATGAGAATGACCAATAAGCCGTGTCATCCTTTAGTCTATATTTTACAAAATTAAAGACCAGTGCTCTCAGCTAAAGGGCAGAAAACTAGCTGGTGGTAAATATTATATTTGGCAATGAGGGACTATAATAAAAAACATTTCTCAGACTAATTTTCTGAAAGTGCTTACAAAAAATAATAAATCCAGTATTATGGAATTATTTACTGAGCATATGACATACCAGCTTTTACGATAATATACTTCAAAAGACAAAGTAAATGACTTCAGATAACTAACTCCCTTTTATAAACAATCACTTCTTCAGTTGCCTGGCTGTTTAATGTTTAAAGCAATTTCTATCACATATATACCCACATGAAAAACTTTCATTTATTCTTGCTTATTATTAACATTCTCTTTGTACCACTTCTGTGGCAACATCTCCCTTTCGTATTTCTTTAATTCCAGAACATCATTTTATAAGTACAGTAACCTTTTTCCGAAAAGTAACTTTATAGTATTCCTTCATTTGTTTACATCAGTAATGCTGTACTCCCAACATCATGACTGTTTTGTCATGTCCTTTTTTGAAAAAGTTAAAATCTGCTCACCTAAAAAAAATATTATTTTAATGGATTTCTTAAACTCTCATGTGTAGGTAAAGCTAAGCTCACTGCAGCACGATTTTTTTTTATTTCTGTTGAGTTAGTTATCACACTTCTAGCTTTGCTGATGGGGTGTTCTGCAACAGAAAAAAAAGCAGGATAATATCCATAATACTGTCATGTCTTCTGTAAACTGTAGCAATCACTTATATTTTATTAGTGCTTTTCCATCCTTCATAAAGAAGATTTCAGCTATCACCCGCTGAACCTAATTAATCTTGCAGTATACTTTCAATACCACCCCCTACTATTTTCAGGTCTACAAGAGGTACATTGTGCATCCATAGAAAGTTCTCAAGCTTGGCACTGATCTTCAAAGCCTAAGAATAGAAGCTCAGCTTAGAACACTTAGTTCTTCTAATCTTCATGATCAGAACATCATTAACAGGACTGGAAACTGCAAGATGTGCGACAGCTCCTTTAGACATTCTGTAGAGAAAACATAATTGCCTTAGGAGTTCTATGTTTTTTCTTAACATTTGCAATTCCTGTACCTTACCTTGGAGCATATTTATCAATGCACACATTTCTCTTCAAGAAAATGTATATGTTTAACTTCTTTGTTGATCTTTCGGTATCTAACTCAGAGCTTCAGCCTTTATAGATATTGCTGCTGCCCTGTCAGTGAGTAGAATGGTAAATGCAGCATAAATAGTAATTGATCTTAATTTGTAAAGTCATACATAACAAAAATGAAAAGGTAAAGGATGACAATGGATAACATACTGTTTTTCTGTAGCAATAATGGGTGGCTAGCTTAACCTCTATCCATATATCCATATTCTGGGATTAAAGGGCTACAGAAAAAAAATGGCATGCTGCTTACTGAATTAATATCAGCATGTTCTATAAAGGTAGATGCTGGTGAACATAAGATTAGATAAATTCTCTAACTTTGCAGCATGATTAGATATTTATAAGTGAATCTGACATTTCCTAAGTTGATTTTATTGACTTCATAGTAGATTAATGCCTCCAGTTCGGTATAGAACCAGTGTATTAATATTAGTTGTGGGCTTTACTTGATACAGTTAACTGCAGCAAGACTTAGTTAGGCTAAAAATGAACTTAGTTTATCTTCCCAGAACAAATGTGGTAGCTAAATAGTAAATGATGGTATAAAAAAATGCATGCCATAAATGCATGATGGTGCAACTGCAACAATGTTTTATTGCAGCAAGTGATTTTTGGAATGAAAGCTATGATATATGGCAAAGCAAGAAAGATACTCATGTAACAACAAATTATTTATTTATTTAACATTTGTTTACCAGGAAAGTTTGACTTGGAACAAAGCCAATTTTCAGTGGATGCCCAGAGAGAAACCCGACTTGGAACATAGCCAATTTTCAGCGGAGGCCTGGGGAGAAACAATCTAGACACATGTCTTTGTAATGTGAGAGACAATCCACATGAACACAGGGAAGACATGCAGACTCCGCACAGAAGGCACCCCAGCTGAGAATCGAACTGGAGAACCTCTTACTGTGTGGTGACAGTGCAACAGCTGCACCATTGCTCCATCCAAATTAGTTAAAAAATTGTGTGTGTGTGTGTGTGTGTGTGTGTGTGTGTGTGTGTGTGTGTGTGTGTGTGTGTGTGTGTGTGTGTGTGTGCAATATCTATAGCAAACAGCCATCTACATGTTTTTGCTATACAGCTGCACTGTTACGTTTCACATGTACTGGTTTCAGTAACAGCAGCAATCCTAATTTTAAATCAGCTTAATTTTCATATTCAATTTTGTATACCTTGAAGCAAACACTGAACAAAGTAGACAAAATAAAAACAAACTGACATGATAATACATGTCAACATTAAATTAAATATGTAAGCTCTAGGTAAAAACAAAATACAAGTAAAAAATAATAATACTGAGTAATCTTTTAGATAAAAAACTATGAGGACCCAAAAGAAGTTTGGTGAGCGGATCCTCAGAAAGCCTAGCTGGAAGACAAGAACTGAGGATAAGTCAGCAAAATGCTGCCTCAAGAATATAGGCCTTCAGTTCTTACTTAACACTAGCATGGGTTGGTGAATATTTCAGTCAGGCTGGTAGTCAGTTCTACAGGTAGATACCTTCACAGCTAAATGCCGAAAATCTCAAGGACTCCAGATTGACTGAAGGAATTACTTAGAGCCCCTCAATGGTATAATACAGATGTCTGGTCAGCTAATACCAGGACAGCAGCTCTTGTATGTAAAAAGGTCCCAGACCATGTAGGGCAAAGCAAACTAACACCCGGACTGTGTAAAGCAAGTGCTGCTTAATAGGTAGCAAGTACACAATTAACAAAAACAATGCAGTGTATTTGAACTTAGACACCCCAGTAACTAACTAGGCTCCAGTGTTTTACACAAGCCATAAGCATGCAGATTCCATGTTGGTAGCCCTAGTTATAATGCATTGTAATAGTCAAGACAGGAGGAAACAAGTACATATACTGCAGTATACAGCCCAAGGATGGAAGAAGATGCTTGATCAGGATGATATTCTGAAGACTGAAACCAGTTGCCTTGGTAACAGCTAAAATCTGTCCTACAGCCCTAGCCTTTCATTAGAGGTCACTCTGAGATCATGCACCTATGATGAAAAACAGTTTTTCCTCTGCTTTAAAAATGTCAGGGGAAGGATCTGCATAGCAGAATCCCTTAGAGTTGAATGAGCAGCTATTGCCATTGTCATTGTCTTGAATGTATTGGGTTGTAAGAGATTACTGGCCATCTAATCATGAATTAATTTAGGTGCTATGTCAAATGGTTAAGAGTAGACACAGACTCATTAGGTAATGTGTGGAAAATCTGGAACTCATCAACATAATGATGATATTGTAGTCCAGCCAAATGAATAGTGAACTCTGGCATAATCCACTGCTAAAAAAGTTGACAAGAGATAAAAAATACCAATATAGAATAATGATATCCATTCCCTCACAACTAGGAGATTGCTAAAAACTCTAATAAATTTCATACCAATACTGTGACTCTGTCTGTCTTTAAATCCAGACAGGAAAGATTCCTTTGGGTCAAGAAGAGATGTCTGGAAACTAGATTACCCAGATAGAAAGCTTTTGTAACCACTGCAGAAATATCATAGTTAAATTATAAGGAATTATCATCAAAAGAACTTAGATCTCTTACAGCAGTGCCTGACTGGAGTGGTGTGCCACCTATATGGTATGTCAAAATGTTTTCTTTACTAAAATAAACTATCCTACATCTTTTTCAGATTTAATTTAAGATCATTGTCCTTGTGTCAGTTGTTAACATGATTTAATCCATTCTGAAGCAACTGTGAGTCAGTGGGTGATTGAATTACAACACCCTGTTTGCAGTCATCTGGAAACTTAGGAAACTTTAGGCCAGAAGTGTTGGATTGGATGTCTGAGAAATAAATGCCAAATGGTACAGGGCCTAATACACATCCTTACGTATACCATGGTGGCCAGAAGGCCTAAAAAATAGATGCCAAATAGAAGACAGCCCAACACTGAATCCTGTGGTACACCACTGATAACTTTTTTGCTTTCAGATGTGGTGCTGCAACTGTAACCACATGGGTTCTGTCAGACAACCAGTTAGCTATCTACCATACATCATAAGTATTTATATTCAGATTTACAAGTCTGTCGATAATGCCTCCTTGGAGAAGAGTGTCAAAAGCCTTGGCTAGGTACAAATATGCTGTATGTATAGTATAACCACTATCCAATACTTTGGTTACTTTTTTGAAGACATTAATGAATGTACAGTGTTAAGAGATTTTCAATGACTAAATTAATGAGATCTGAGATAACATACACCACAGCTTTACATAGGAGGCTTCTGAGACTAATTAATCTATATTTACCACGGTCTGTAGTAGCTCCACCCTTGTGTAATAGCATTGCTATGGCTGTTTCTCAGGCTTTAAGAATGTAATTAGTGGAGAGGCTAAGATTATGGAGGCCAAGGAGGGGTTCAAAGAGGTCATATTTGGCCCTGGTTATCAGGATATCTGTGTATTATAAGGGCTCATGGATGAGGCATTTTGAGTTTTTGATAGGACTGAAGGGAATTGTTCCATAGAAATCAAAAGTGGTATCAGGGACTATTGAATCTGTGGAAGAGTTACAACTGTGGGTGGAATAAAATTTGTACCAAATGTGTCTGCTAGGCTACTAGCTATTTCCTTTGGGTCAAATGATGGTGGAGCTGGGAACTAAGCATTCTATTTAAGGGGTGAAATAAAACATTTCAAAGCTTTAATGGAAAAGTACACCCAGACTCTGCTGCAACTTGCTGTGGGGGAAAGGTCAGTTTGTTTTTGCTTTCCTGCATTTTGTATTGCTTTATTGCCTTCTTACATTTGTATGTTGTGGTTTGTTTTCTTTACACTGTGTTTTACTTGTATTCTGCTTTTAACTGCATATTAAAACTATGAAAGAGACCACAGCTGTGTTTCTTGTGAGTCACACAAAACGTTTTCCCACCTTCCCACCCTGAAGATGTTGTGTTCTTAAACTCAGCTGTCTTTGGTGTTGCCTGCCCCTTATGTTAATTTGACCACATTTTTCCTTCCCTCTTCCCTCTTCCCTTTCATTGGCTATTGTGCACAAGCATAAAATTATCATTTTGTGAAATCACTCTCCTTCAACTATATCAATTTATTGGCCATCCCACTGTATTTCATACAACCAGAATATAAAGTGCCCACTCCCTTTCAATCACTCTTGCTCCTTTACAATTAGTGGTTCTCCACTTAGACAGCTAAAGCTTAAGCTACCCCTTTTTCATATCTAACTGCTTAGTGCACACTGCATTTCTTAGGATATTAACCGTTTTTTTCATCTTAACTTTAAACATCTATTGCAAGACCACCAATTATTGGAGAGCCTACATTTTGCTTCTCAGTAGTCATGTTGGGATTAGTACTTCTGTTTTATCCTGGTGAGGGAAGGAGCATAGGGACAGTATTTCCTGAAGACTGCTGATCACTGTAAAGTCTAGTAACTGCTTCATAGGTGACAGCTTAGAATTTATAGTTCTTTTCTACTCTTGCGGAAATAAAACAGAGCGCATTGATTCCTGACTGCTTCTGGTTGAGCAGTGAGTGTCTGTGTTTGTTGTTCTTGATTAGCCTGGTTGGTATTCAAGGCATCTACCAGGATAAGGCTACAACAATCTTGGACAAGACTATGGATCACCAAACAGGCTGTGGCTGCTTCTCATCTTGGGATCTGTGCTAGAGTTTTGCTTCTGGAGAGAGAAGAAGCAAAGGAGCATTGTATTCCAGCAGCATGAAGCTGTGATGAGACCAGCACCAGTAGTAGCCTGGCAGTGGCCATTCATGCAACTCCACTCTTTTTGTCATTCTTGACAAGCTAATTCTTTGTTTTCAGTAAGTACTGCTTCATTTGTTTCTATTTTCAGAATATCTGTTGAATTACTTCATCCTTAAATTTTCAGGATCTTTTTATTAGTTTCCCTTCAAGTATTTGGCAGTGCCCTACACAGACACTAACACCCTGACTGACATTTTTTCCTGTAAAAGTACAATTGAAATTTCACCAATACCTAGTTACACACAGGACAACTAGTTTGCAGTGCCAAGCACTGTTTCCAGAATTGCAAACCAGATACTCCTGACATTGTTTTATATTCTCACTCCAACTGTCCTATCAATAAAAAGGATCTGCTGGTATGGATATGAACTTTCCCACTATCTCTCTTACCAGCTTGGTGGATATGGGCATCCTGAGGCAGTGTAAAAATTGCCTCATATTTACTGACAACCAGTTAATTCTCAAACAAACTGACATTGTATGTGAGAGATGTATTTACACAATGTCACTCTAGGCAATGATCTCACAAAAAACTACTACTAATGTCATTAAGGTTGTCAGTAGCACATGCTGCACCCATCACACACAATTCAAAGCAGACATATACACCCACATATACTAAGGCAGTTAAATGCAAGCTTCCTAAACCCCAAATACCTCATAGACAAAGTACAAATAACAAATACCCTCAGCAGCCCCTGATGGGCTCTTTCAAAACAAAACCCACATCAACACATACAGTCACATCTCATGGAGCCTCTATTTCTAAGCCCATAAGGCAAGCCACCAGATAATCCAGCACTCTGGTCATTGGAGACTCCATTGTGAGACACACTGATGTCCTTCTCACCAGGCTGAAAAAGAAGAAAGTCACGGTCAGTTGCTTATCAGGGGCTAGAATCTGCCACATTATGCACGCACTCAGGTGATTGGACCACAAGTACCAGAGTGACTCAGTCATAGTCTGTGTGGGGGTAAATGACCTGAGACTTAACTCCCTAGACTATATGAAGAGAGATATCATGGAGCTCTCAGAATATGTGACCCAGGCTGGGATCCCACATAGAGCCTTTTTTAGGCAATGCCAAAATGAAAGTACTTCTGACAGCAAATCAAAATCATGAAAAGCTAAAGGTATAACTGCTCAGTGCTAGGACTCTAAACAAAAAACTTCACTCCCCAGAAGCACTCTTCACCATAGAGAATGCTGATGTATGTACAGTCACTGAGACATGGTTTAAAGCCAGAGAGCACACCAATAGTGCAGGGTTATAATGCCTTCCGCACATTAAGACCAGCTAGTACACAGACAGGAAAAAAAGATGGAAGTGTCTTCATTTACATCAAAAATAAATATACCTCAAGGCTGGTCAAACAGGACAATACACTTCAGCTACTCCATGTTAAAATTACCATAGGCAAAATACAACACCACTTCCATGTAAGCTATAGGTCCCCCTCTATGAACCAGTAAACCTATACCCTATATTTAAACTTTTTGGAAACACTCACCATCCAACTCAATACCATATTCATGGGAGACTTTAATTACCCCACTATTAACTGAGGATCCTATATGACACCAAATGTACAGGCACAGAGATTCCTGGATTTTCTAAACACAAACTCCCTAGACCAAACTCACAGTAAACCAACCAGGGGTGCAACAATACTGGATCTGGTCCTCAGTAATATGAGTGAGTGCTCCATAACCTCTATTTATTTATTTATTTATTTTTTATTTAACATTTGTTGACCGGGAATGTCCGACTAGGTTCCACAGAGCCTGTTTTCAGTGGAGGCCCGGGGAGAAATGCTCCAGATGCATGCCTCTAGGGCAGGGGTCTGCAGTCTGCTGCTCTGGAGCCACATGTGGCTCTTCCACCCCTCTGCAGTGGCCACTCTACCACGCAACACAGACACGAACACACACACACACACACACACACACACACACACACACACACACACACACTGAGAGTGATCGAGCAATGGACTTTAAATATTCTTCTTATAAATGTAGAAGCTGGCTAGAATAACACAATTTCTGTTGCCATGCATTCCACACACACTGAGTGCGATTGAGCAATCCCAACAAAAGAACAAAAATACAGATGGATTTTAAATATTGCTCTTATAAACTTAGTTCTTTTATATTTAGTATAATAACTATGCAACTTTATACACTGTGTTATCTTCATTTTAGGGGTTAAATATGTTTTGTGGCTCCAGATGAATTTTATTTGGTGGGAGAGGGACCAAAAATGTCTCTTTTGATAGGAAAGGTAGCAGACCCTTGCTTTAGTGTAATGTCTTCTTTGGTAAGATCAAACCACAAAATGGTCTCCTTTGAAGTAAAATAAAACCTGGAACCCAACAAACCCTGGAATATTCAGGAACTACTCTAAGGCTAACTTCCTTCTATTAAGTGATAACCTGGAAAAATCTGAAGCCGCCATAAGCCCTGAGAACACTGCTGCCATTGCAGAACTGTTCATAGAAACCCTATACAAGCTTATTAATAGCTGCATAGAGGCAACTGTACCCACCAGGAAGAGGAACAGAACTAACTCAAAAAACAAGCCACTCTGGCGTAACCACAAAATCAATAGGATCTATAACAGAAGGAAGAAAATCATGTCAAACATTAAGAGGTGCAGCACCCAGCAGGATAAAAGCACTCTCATCAAACTAAACAAACAACTCAGAGGACAAATAAAGTCAACCAAAGCCACATTTGAGGTAAATGTGGCCTCCCAGGCTAAGGACAACCACAAGGCATTCTTTATATATGTATATCCCAGAATGCCCTCTAAAAAGCATGAAACATGACCTATCAGGCCCACTGGAGTTGCTGTTTAACTGTAGCCTCCAAACTGGCTTCATGTCTCAAGAATGAAGAACAGCAACAGTCATCCTCTGCGCAAAGGTGGGCCATCTACAGACCCTGGAAACTACAGACCCATAAGTCTCACTAGTCTTATATGCAAAGCCATGGAAAGAATTATTATGAAATGATCAGTGATGATATAGTAAACCTCCAGACACAGGACACATCCCTGTTTGGCTTCATCAATATCAGACCATGCCTACTAAACCTACTGGACTTCTTTGAGAAGGTCACCAAAGCTATGAATGAGGGCAAAATGGTTCACACTGTCTACCTTGATCTGGTCAAGGAATATGACACAATACCCCACTCATGCATTGTTGACAAACTCAGGAGTTTAGGTATAAATCCGTATGCCACCCAATGGATAGCCAACTGGCTCAAAGACAGGAACGAGGAGGTAAAAATTGGGGAGTCTACCTCTACAAAGCAGCCAGTCACAAGTGGAGTCCCTCAGAGATCAGTCATTGGACCACTCCATTTTGGCATTTACTTCTCTGAAGTCAAGGCCAATGTCAGTGGTCTCTGGCTGAGTAAATTTTCAGATGGTTGCAAATTAGGAGTTGTCATTGAATCCCACACCAACACACATGTTGTCCAGGAAGGGCTGACAAAGTCAAACTACTGGTGTCAAAGCCATGGACTAAAACTAAATGCCAAGAAATGCATAATAGTAACCTTCAGGAAGTCATCCACCACTGGTAACTGTCATATTGACAACACATCCCACAGAGCTGACCCAGTAGTCAGGGACTTGGGGACACACATAGACAATAATCTATCCTTTGGCCATCACATGTCTACAGTAGTGAGGAAATCATTCTATGTTGAGCAACTTATAAACAAAGGTATGGCATCTAGGTCCAATGAGGTAATTGTTCCACTGTATTCCACATTCATCACACCTGTCATTGAGTACAATGCCCTCTTTGGTATGTAGCTATCTGGGCCTGTCCAACAAATGAATGTTCACAGTGGTTCTTCACTAAACGAATACAAGGCATAAGTAAAATGTACTATGCAGGCTGCCTCAAAGCCCTATCCATGTATTCTGTCTCCTACAGGCAATTTATGGGAAGCCTATGCTTGGCATACAGGGCATTGTCAGACCCCACTCTGATGGACATACTGCATATCAGCAAAGGAAACAACACCAGAAATACCTATTTTAAAGACTTAAACCTTGCCTGTGATATAAATAGCACCTGCTGGAGAGACAGGTATGTATCCATGAGACTCCCCCATATCTGGAACATGCTACCCATCCATGTGAAGCAAAGTTCCTCCCTAAACCAGTTCAAGTGTAACTTGGACAATTGGATGGAGAACAAGAAAATCATCCCTGGCTTGGCACCTATATCTTTAATGGACACAGGAAACCTGCAAATGGTTCATCTTCCAGGCCTCTGCTTGTAAATGTTTCATCTCCCAAGCCCCTGCTTACACTTAGTGAGGGTACCAGAACTTGTCAGACATTTGGAATGCATGGCTAGGCTTAAAAGAGTCCTTGTCATCATTAACCTAGTAAACACTTATGTGCCAGAGTGTGTAGCATTATTTTGGATTAACTACAGACATTGTTGGTTGTTAGTTTTTAACTTCCTGGCATACTTAAAGAAAGATTTGTAGTCATGTTTAGTTTTAGTTGTTATTTTACATTCATACTCAACTTTAAGTGTCCTAATGGCTCATTTAAGCTCATTTCTAGTTTGTTTAAGTGCATTCCTTAGGTGGATACAATTAGATTTCTTATCAGCATCAATCAATTTATTTCTGTTACTATAAGAACACATGGGTATTCTACCATATGAGTTTGTTTTTTAACTTCTCATTATGTTTGAAGCAGATAGGTATTGTCTTATCAATACAACTACTTAACTGAGAGTAGAAGTTAGAGGTATAGGCAGTCACTTTACCAATGGGATCCATTGGAGGAGAATTATTGCAGACTTTATTTAGCTTTCATGTAACTAGAGAAGGTTCGATTTTGAAAAGTCTATACACCAGCTGTATTAACAGGAAAATTACCATGGGTTTTCAAGGAAAAGGACATTAATTTATGGTTTAACTTAACAAGACAGGATGATACATATGGAGATATGCAAGAAGTGGCCATATTTGTGAGAACTTGATCAATGACAGGGTCCCTAGTATGACGGTTAAATACAAATAGTTAACCATCCTACTAAGGGCCACAATATCCTTGATTTTACTTATGACCTGTATTCTTTTAGTGAGGAACCTCTATGGATGTTCATTTCCTGGATATGCCTGGTTAAATCAAAGAAAAAGAAAGTTAGCATTTATAATGTCAAGGAAGTGCTCAGTCTGCCGACCATTGGCAGTGTAGGTCAGCCATTTTATTGATGGATAGCTGAAGTCCTTCAGTAGAAATATGTAAGCTGTCATGCTCAGAAGGGACCCTAGTGAGTGCTCTATAGTCAGCTATAAAGTAGTGGGTAATCATATTTTTGCTGATTTGGACATCTAGAAATTCAGATGGGGTATCCTGAGGAATCTGTTGTAAAATGATGACATCCTTGTCAAATACTGATAGATCTCACAACTCTTAGTAAGTTTTAAGATGTGATAGGCATGATATCCAGTAACAGTGAGAGTGTTTTCATTGCTCTGAAATCATGTGTGTCTAACTACACATACACAAATTAAGTTCAGACATTTTTTGTTAAGATTTCTGGAATTAAGTAAAGCCAACTCAAGGTGTTCCATATTAGAATTTTACTAGTTGTCCATTAGATATACTCATCCTGAAAAAGGCACTATGACGGCAGCAAAGGCTTTAGCCAAAAATGTGAAAGCCTTGGTAATAGAAAAGAATACTATCCCTGCCAAGCAAGAAGGCTTGTCAGCTGTCTTATCCCAAGCTGAAACATATTGGAGCCCCCTAAAATGACACCAGCTACATAGCCAATTATTAAAGCCAATGTTCTTATCTTTGAATCTCAGAATTATTCTGGGTGATGGCAAAATACCACTCAACTTCATTGTCTTTCCTGACTCAGGTACATGAATAGCAGCCGGGTGTGGCGTGTGGGGGGGTCCATATGCCTGACAATAGAGTCACACATTACTAAAACTATGCTGTGGCTAGATGCATTCTCAGTGAGACTATAAGGGCTTGGAATCTGTACCCTTGTGACTCTTACAGGTATATGCACTGGCTATGGGTAGGTGTGGATGGTGAAGGTGGTTGTATGAAGTATGCTCTTAGTATTTAGTCTGGGAGACTTAAGCAGTGTTCTTTTAACTTCAGACAAAGATGGCTTAGTGAAAGTGTTGGTTTTCAAAAGTTTGTTTGTAGTGCTGCATTGCTTGCATATAATAACTGTATTGATGTGTCCCACAATCCATCTACTAATATGGTCCCTCAACAATCTGAACAAGACTGAGCTCAGAGCTGAACTCTGATGGGCACCCACTCCCACTGGGAACCTCTCTGAATGTCTGAACACTGTCCATGCTTGTATCCTTGGGTCCTTGTACACAGCATGCACTAGTTATTCCACTGTGTCCAGGAATTTAAACTTTCACATGACTGCCCAAATTATCTTTCTTGAGACCTTGTCATAAGCTTTCTGTGAGTCTGTGAAAGTCCAGTTGGACCCTTTTCCCCATTTCCAACTTCTTCTCTACTGTATGTTTCACTGAAAACATTGGGTTGTTTTTTCTGGATTCTGATCTGAATATAAACTGCTCACCTCTTATCTTACTTTCTACTACTTTACATATTTATCAGTTACACACTCTGGAATGCTTACGTAGTGTGAAAGGAGTTTTTTTTACTGCTGTACTGCCCAAAGTTGTGAATATCTGCTTTGTTCTTGTATACTGGTATTATATTTCTTAATCTCTAGTCATCTGGGATATACTTTCTCTCCATACTGCAATGATCATTCCCAGAATCCATTTCTCCCTGCTGTGACTAGCATCTTGATCATATCTGTTGCGAATTCATCTTAGCCTGCTAATCAGGATAGAAATAACACAAAGAAATGCAGTACTCACATAGTTATAATGTCCAATGAATATGTTAGTATTTTTTCAAACTAAATTTGATACTGGGTCAAACAATGATCTGATGATGCTCCAACAGTCTCCCCACTCTCCAGAGTGCACCCATTTGTGGGTCAAGTTGAAGCTGTGGGAACAGAGGCATAGCTCATAAAACCAGAACCCTGGACCATTACTTTGAACTAGCGCCCCACCCCCTCAGCTTTTCAAATGAAGAGAAAAAAAAGCCCTTCACTGTATAAGCTGATCACTACTTTGTAAGCAATCAGCTTTATCACAGTTACATCTATGCACCTCCCCAGCTCTTCCACTGAAGAGTAAAATAAAAAATGGACGTTCCTTCTACTAGCACACCAACCAGGTGGCCAGATGCATGACACTCACATACACCCTCCATCCTGCCCCAGTCATTCAGGTTCCACCCCCAACCCTCCTTCAAGATATTTTATTTAAAAGATAAACCAAGCAGAAACTTCACAGTGTGGATAGTGAGAAATGTGTTATGCACATCATCATCATCATCGGCCCCCTTTTTTCCATTTTTTCTACATGGTGTTGGGCTATCGTGTTTAATGTCGCCAATTCTCTTGATTCAGTGCCACACTCCTGCCTTCTTCAACACTCATAAAATAGAGAAAAAAATGGTTTTAGAAAGCAACCAGTAGTTTTAAAGTGCATAAAGTGCTTTTCATTTAATAAAACCAAACTTCTTCAGATGCAAACATTCAAGGTACAAGTTTCAGTTAAATAAAATACCAGGAAGTGCTTGAGCCTGTCAGTTCACATGCTGTGATGACATCAGCAACAATAGTTAACCCTTCCTGTTTTACACACTATGAAAAAATACTGTTTAAAACTAAAACAATGCTGACAACCATGAACATATTTTTCTGGGCTAGGCGATTAGCTAATCATGAACCATTATGAAATGTTGTAGTAAAAAAAGTTTGTAGTGTAGAATTTTAGCAGTATAATAGTAATTCCTTACAAGAAACCTTATTATTTCATATATTTATTTGTTTTTGTTATTTAAAGTATATCCATCAGCATACTTTATTTTTAAACCATAGCTTCAATCTCCCTTGTTCATGGGGGACTCAATGATTGCATCCAGTTTGCAATCATCAGCGAACTTGGCAAGCCACAAGTAATCTACTTTTGCCTGGACTTCCAAGAAATAGATTCCAAACAGTAGAGTGCCCAGCACAGATCCTTGTGGTACACCACTGGTAATTGGTCTACTAGTAGAGGTGGACCCCCCAACTTTGACAGTATATATTCTGTCAGTGAGCCAGTTGGCTACCCATCTAGTGATGTATGAGTTAGTCCCCAGATGTAAAAGTTTCTCAATGATACCCCCATAGGGGATTGTGTCAAAAGCCTTGTCCAAGTCAAGATAATTAGTATGTACTGTTTTGCCTTCATCCAGGGCTTTCATGACATTCTCAACAAGATCCACAAAGTTTAACAGGCATGCTTTACCCTTAATGAAGCCAAACTGAGTCAGGTCAAGAGTATGAAAGTTTCCTATGTCCTTGTTGTTAAGGTCCATAATGATTTTTTCCATGAGCTTGTTGATAAGGCTGGTTACACTTATGGGTGTTACTGCTGCTGTTCTACACTTTGCTGGAACAAAGCCAGAGCTCAGTCTGTGGTTAAAGACAGTGCCAAGTGGTTCCTCTAGGTCTTGCTTTAGCTTGCTTAGTAAGTAACCTGGGATGTTATCTGGTCCCATAGAGACCATGTTTTTGGCCTTGGAGTACACAGCTATGACCTGCTCTTTGGAGATACTATGTAGAAGACAGGAGCCATCTATACTTTGGGGTATGGCTGGTGGAGACAGGGGGTAAAATTTGAGCCAAATCTGTCAGCTAGCAGGTTGGTAATTTCCTCAGATTCAATATGAGTGGTACCTTCCCCTATAAACTTGGTACATAGCTGGTACATAGCTGGGCATTCCCTTTTAGATTTTGGACATAGCTAAAGAATGCCTTATTATTATACTTAGCTAGGGATGCTAATTTCCCCTTGTAACTATCTTTAGAGAACTTTACAAGTTATCTGATTTTCATGCTCAAGATGTGGAGGTTATTCTTCCTCTGCTGAGGAAGTTCCCTCTTGTTCTTAGATAACAGTTTCTTCCTTTTGCTTTATAACCTATTTATACTTGAGTTCCAACAGGGAGACTTGTTTTTTTGGGAGGCCTTGTTTTTGATCCATTCAGGTACAGCTGAATCTTTACAGTTAATGAAGTGGTTGTACAGAGCAGGTGTGTACTCCTCTACATAGGAGTCACTGCTGGATATGTTAGCAGTGGGTTTGAAACTTTTATACCATCTCTTAGTAGGCTGTAATTTGCTTTGGAGAAGTTTTTCTGGGTTTTTTTTCTCCTGTTTGCGTTTCGAGTCTGATCCTTATTTTAAATGAGACAAATTTATTGTCTGACCTTACCAGGGGGAGGCAACACACATGGGGTAGTGCAGTGACCCCCCCCCCCATGTTGGTGAGTACTAAGTCCAAGAAACCAAGCCCCTTCTTGGAGTGCAGACTAACTTTTCCAGGGCATTTGTACTGATAAAGTCCAGGAACCTCAGGGTGAGCATATATGTTCTCCTGTGTATCACCCAACTGATGGAAGGATAGTTGATATCTCCCGTGACCAAAGTGTTTGGTTGCATAGCAACTGATTCTAGCAACTCCAGGTAGACAGTGTGCTTCTTTTTGGTCATGGTGGGGGACCTGTAGCTAGCTATGATGTGATATGGTGTTTTACCTACAGTTATTTGGACCTGGAGTAGTTCAAGAGAGTCATAAAGTTTAACCAGTCTCAAGGTAAATTTGGTTTTAATGAAGATGGATACACCTCCACCTTTGCTTCTTTCATGCTCATTTGGGAGTCTGAACTTGTGGAAGGCATTGTGGCCTTGCATGGCCAGGGTGATCTCTGCATCCTTGAGCCATGTCTCAGTTACTGCACAGATGTCAGCATCTTCCAAGGTAAGGAGTGCTTCCAGGGAGTGCAGTTTCCTGTTTAGGCTCCTAGCATTAAGCAGCATAACCTTGAGTTTGTCTCAAATAGATTTTTTTATGTTGGGAATTTTGTTGTTTTGACATTGCCTAAAAAGGCACTATGGGAGAAGCAAGTGTCTTTGCCAGTATCCAAAAGCCTAGAGTAGACAGGTGAAGACCATCTCTGGCAAAGCAGCATGGTCTGTCAACCATGTCTTTCTAGGCTGACAGATACTGGATTCCCCTGGATTGACACCTGAAGTTAAGCCAATTGTTGAAGTTAATCATTTTTTGTCTATATTATAGCATCATCCTTTGTGAAGGAGGATGCTGCTTAGGGCTAGGGACATAACTGCCTGGGACACATAATCTGAGAATTCAGTGATGTCTCTCTTCATATAGTCCAGAAAGGTACATCTCAAGTCATTCACCCCAACATGTACTTTGACAGAGACATAACAGTAATTGTTGTTGAGTGACTTAAGTGCATGTGTGATTTGCCAGATCCTGGCACCTGACAGGCAGCTGACCTTGACCTTCTCTTTGTCCAGCCTGGTGAGAGGGACATCTGGTTTTGAAGTGTTTTGCCTTAGGAGCTTATTTGCTGAGACATTGGTGTGCGTGTTATTATGTGTAGTGGATTCTATTTGTTTTGCAGTGTGTGCAAGTGGTTTGAACTTAGGCGTTCTCTGACCTTTTCATAGGCTTCTATTGAGTACCTCCGCATATGTGGGTTTATATGCTGAGACTTTGTTTTGTGTGACAGGTGATGTGTGTATACTGACAACCTGTTTGATGTCCAGTTTATTGTTACATGAGAAACTTGATTCCAAATTCATAGTGTATTTACATCTCTCACATATTGTAGTTGTTTGTTTTAGGAGTAAGTGATTGTCAGTATACATGAGGAAATAACTACATTGCATCAGGATGCCCGTGCCAATCAGGCTGGCTGGAGAAATGGTTGGAAACTGACCATCCATTATGTCAAGTTTTTACTATAGCTACTACTGGGGAGTGGGATAGTTTGCCCAAATTTTGTTCTAGAATTAACATAGGGGCTTATTCTATTGAAGGCTAGGGGTGAAAAAAATATACATGGCAACACTTCTCTGTGTGCAGTGCCTTCAATGCAACAGGGGAACTTGGGATAGTTCCATTAACAGATGTCTAGTTGAAAATTATCCTTCAAGGCATTTGCATGTGTATAGGGCACCTGCTAAATGCAGCTACATGCAAATGCAAGGCTTAAATTCAAATGAAAATAAATACTTTTAAGCTATAATACCAATGGTAAAGCAAGCTTTCTTCCAGTAATCTCCAACTCAGATGAGACAGAGGCTACACACTTCTGTCACAAGGGTTCAGACAGGGTCCTCCTAATGTAAGATGGCTGGAACAGTGGTCAAGTGTTACAATATCATCTAGATTCAGCAGATCTGAGTCTAGTCTATGATATGTGCTAACTACTTAAAGCAACAGAACAGCTTTTTTTTAAGTACAGAAAATACAGTAAAAATCAGCAAAATGATAAAATACAGTCATCAAAGTGCAAAGAAAGCTCAGAAAGTACTTATTTTTTCAATTTTAGTAGTGGCTGCTTTGGATTTCATCAGTATCTATCCAGGCCTCTGGCAAAAGTCACCAAACGTTGAGCAGCTTCAGATACAAAAGTGCAGACCAATGCAAATGCAAGGCTTAAATACAAATGAGAAATTTTAAGCTATACTACCAATGGGAATGCACACAATGACCTTTCCTCCAGTACTCCAACTCAGACGAGGCTCAGGCTGCATACTTCTGCCACAAGGGTGTAGGCAGAGCCCTCCTAATGTAAGATGGCTGGAATAGTGCTCGAGAATTACAATACAGTCTAGATTCATCAGCTCTGAATCTAGTCTATGCTATGTGCTAGCTACTTAAAAAAACAGAACATTTTTAAGTGCAGAAAATACAGTAAAAATCAGCAAAATGAGGCAGCAAAATGATAAAATATAATCAACAAAGTCCAAAAGAAACTCAGAAAGTACTTTTTTTTATATTTAGCAGTGGCTGCTTTGGATTTCATCAGAATCTATCCAGACTTCTGAAAACAAAATCACCAAACATTGAGCAGTTTTGGTTAAAAAAGTGTAAACCCATGCAAAAGCAAGGCTTAAATATAAATGAAAAATTTTAAGCTATTCTACCGATGAGAAAGCACACAATGAGCTTTCCTCCAGTACTCTCGAACTCAGATGAGGCTCAGACTGCATACTTCTGCCACAAGGGTGCATGCAGGTCCCTGCTAATGTAAGATGGCTGGAATAGTGCTCAAGTATTAACAATACAGTCTAGATTCAGAATATCTGAATCTAGCCTATACTAGCTGCTAGCTACTTAAAGCAACAGAACATTTTTAAGTGCAGAAAATACAGTAAAATCAGAAAAATTATAAAATGCAATCAACAATGTCCAAAGAAAACTCAGAAAGTACTTATTTTTTCTATTTCAGCAGTGGCTGATTTGGATTTCATTACAATCTATCCAGACTTCTGGCAAACGTCACCAAACATTGAGCAGCTTCAGTTAAAAAAGTGCAAACACAAGCTTAAATACAAATGAGACATTTTAAACTATACTACCAATGGGAAAGCACACAATGAGCTTTCCTTCAGTACTCTCCAACTCAGACAATGCTCAGATTTCATACTTCTGTCACATGGGTATAGGCAGGGCCCTCCTAATGTAAGATGGCTGGAATAGTGCTCAAGTATTACAATACAGTCTAGATTCAGCAGATCTGAATCTAGTCTATGCTATGTGCTAGCTACTTAAAACAACAGAACATTTTTAAGTGCAGAAAATACAATAAAAATCAGCAAAATGAGGCAGCAAAATGATAAAATATAATCAGCAAAGTCCAAAGGAAAGTCAGAAAGTACTTATTTTTTTTTTATTTTAGTAGTGAATGCTTTGGGTTTTAACAGAGCCTCCCCAATCCTACAGGTTTACTTTCCTTGCCCACGCCCAGCAGAGAATCATCAGCAGTGCTTTAGTTTATGCAGGCTTGAAGTAATTTCAGCAAAAGACAAAAGGAGAGAAACTCACTGTGTATTTAAGTAGCACACAAGAGACAATTAACCAATGAAATAGCGTGAAATGTACAGCTTAGATAATTTAACTGTCTACATCTGACATAGAACAAAAACACCAGGTCAAGCAGATTTCTTAAAACAGAAAATAAAATGGAGTAGATAAAACAGAAAGCAGCTCTATCAGTCACAGACAAAAAATAAATGTTTACTGTCTTCACCCAGTGGGGAATCACCAGCAATCCTTTAGTTTATGCAGGCTTGAAATCTTTTCAACAAATGATGAATCTATGAAAGGAAATTCTAGAGCTACAAGAAGTGTAACGTTTTGAAATGGAAAGAGAACTTGATGTTTGATTCTGATTTCTCTCTAAGCACTCTAAACACACACAAAACAGATTTATATAGATGTTGAAAAATAAGACCTCAATGTGTGCATGTGTTGGGGGTATGCATGTATACATGTGTGTTTCTGTGAATGTGATAATGTGCATGTGTGCGTGGGTGTGTCTGTGTGTTTGTATGCAAGGGAGAAAATCATAAATACGTTTTTCTTAATTTGCAATTTAAATGACCACAACCAAACATCTGGTGAAAATTTTGATGTCCAAGGAACTGTGAAGGAATATAGGCTATAAAATCATTCCTTCAAATGTATTAGCTCTAGTGAGCATGTTCTAAAGGTCTTTTTTATGAATGTCAAATAAAATGAAACTCTGAAACCAGTATCAGCTATAAGACGTTCTGTGGAGGGTAGCAATGTGGTTTGTCATCAACCTTCAACACAAGTATGGAAATTTCTGAGTTGGAGGAGTTTCTAGTGGATGTGACTTCCCTGAAGGTGGGTGCTGAGGTTAGCCTAGTGTTAACATCCATGACGTTATTTGATTATAGCAGAAAGACAGGAAAGGGTGGGCAAGTGTAGCAACTATTCACAGAGACAGAAACAATCATGTATGCCTTAAAGTGCGTCATTTAAAGGCCCTGAATATTATACTTGCAAACAGTATGTAGAAGTTAAATATATATCACCGACCCAATCACTATGTAGTACATAGTCTAGTATAGTTATTATTTGCTAATGTTTATTTTAGTTTTAGTTCATTTTACATAGTCTTCCTAAAAGGAGTTTAAACATGAAAATGTGAAGTGACTGGCTGGAATAAAAGAAGAGCATCATACACATAGGTAATCACTGAAAGGAACAATAATTCATTATAAGAAGCTTCAGATGTTAGTATAAAGTAGAATAAAGACTCAGACAGGGAAACAAGAAATGGTGGAAGAGGAAGAGCTAACTGCAAACATTGTGCAGAGTTTTTTTCTAATATTTTATCTTTTGCAGGGTTTTGAGGAAGCCTTTGCAGAGACAATGATCGAGCACATACAGTACAGTACCACACTAGTATTAATTACTCTCAAAGTCAGCAAATTATGAAATGGTTAAATTATAGGGTACAGGAGGAGAAACATGTTTTTATGAGCCACCAGTCCTAGGGGTTCATCAGCACGCCTGTACACATCGCACAAAGCCTACAAGTTTTGTTTGTGTTACATTACGAGCAGCAGTGCTCATCCAGTATGCAAGCCGCAAAGCAAGAGTACATGTTCAGCAGCCCCTGTATATGGCCGGAACACCTGTCAGAGGTTAAGTTGAGTTGCACAGAAGCTCAAATACACAATATAAACAACAGGTTGTAAATACATGGAACCCTACTAAGTGAGAATGGGTGGACAGCATAATACAAGGCAATTACAACTTGAAATACATAACTAAGAGGCAGGAGGACACTTAGACTTTAATGACTTAAGTGTAGTTATACATAAGTAGATTAATGAAGAAACACCAGTAATTAAATTGATTATTAATTAAGGAATTAATCCTGTCCACTTAGGGGCACATCTACAAATAAAATGGAAAAGTTGACAAAATGATGTGAGAGGGATAAGGCTACACTGTAACAAATGAAGTAGATGTGATACATGTAAAATTAATTAAAATTGCAGTTTTGAGAAAGCAGTTGGCAAGGAAAGCAGAAACACTAGGGGATACTGCATATAGTGCAGGTAGTGCACATCAGTTGTATATCCAGAAAGTTATATGCTGCAACAAATATTATGCTATAGTCCCTGCTATCATGTGAAACAGTTGTACTGAACTCTAAAGCTGTTGCCATATGTACTTCATAAAAGGACTTTGCATTGTCAAATTTTGGTACTTGTAACCATAGAAAAGCTATTGTAAAGTTAAAATTGTCTTATCAAAGCATGTGTTGCATGTGAATGTAAATTATACCATAGTTTATGCAGTTATAAATATGCTATATATTTTTGACTATTCAGTTCCTGGGGACATGCTCAGAGAAATGCTTTGCTCATATGATTATACTGAGAACACCTAGCCACACCTATGTTACAGGTGTATGGACCTACTCTGCCATTGTGATGTATACTGTTCAAGTAAGCAAAGGCACTAAATTACATCCACATGGCTGATGTTAGAACATACATACAGGTTAAATAACTGTAAGACTTTCATTGCCTTATGTGCATGAAGAAAACAATAAAGAAGTTGCAATTATAATGTACATACTCCAACAATGGGGAAATACTGAGAAATATCATGGATATCTGTGCAAGTATTCTAATAATAGCATTAATTCAGTAAAAAGGCATCTGTGTCAGGAACTTGCATGCTGTGAATGGTAGAAATTGCAACTGCTCATGCATGCTGTGCATGTATTTATGTGAAATCCAGGAGGACATGACACATCCACAGAACTATCACTGGAGGACATGACACATCCACAGAACTATCACTTTGACCAGCATATTAAGAGAATACTGTTCTGTTATCCATACTTAACAGTTGTCTAATTAGAGCATGTGTGAGATGTATGTACTTGCAAAATGGGGGGTATGGTCATGTGACATATACAAACATGTACAGAAATCAAGGTAAAACTCATGTGTGTTTAGTCCCCTGACAATGGGGTTGGGTTTGTAGGCATATCATTATGCATAGGATGTACGTATGTCTGTAACACAAATGGATAGGTACCCCAGACAAGACTTTGACTAAACAAAATTACATTCTAGCATTACAGAATAATGGCATCAGCTACTGGGGAAATTTATCAAGTGTCAGTCTATAAATATTTGAGTATGATGCATTTGTGGGATTATACTCATATAACTTGTGTCCTTCATGATGCAACTACTACACACACCATACATGTTGAAATACAAAAGTCTATCAAAGTACACATGTGAATGTAATAAAGCATCATGTTATGCCTGAAATTTAGCCCTGAAGTAAGCCTTGTTAAATACATGAACAATACCTATACGACAGCATAGTGACATAAATCACATCCAGGTGAAACATTAAAGCATATTAGCAAGTGATCGGTTGAAGATTTTCATTGCACATATAACTGTACACTAGCCACTGACAAAAATTGCTATCTTCCATGTGTAGGTCACTGACTCCATTGCACAGACGTTTGCAAAGCCAACCTTCCGGAGGCTAATTTTGTAAATTTCTCTCAAAAAGAAGAAATGACAGGAACTATCTCAGAACACTGAAAACTCAATGTTCTTTGTGCTAAATGGTGCACATCTGATACATCATTATACTGGGCATGCTCATAAGGAAGTACAGTGAGGACTACAATAACATCATCTAACCAACGCAAAACCACAAGAAAGTAACATAACACAGGCCCACTCACTCTTTGTGATGTTTTTTCCGCATGACACACGCACATCAAGAAATGCTGAATAAGGCTTAGTATTCTTTAAAGCCTTGTAATAATAATAATGATCATCCTATTTGTTAATCGAGTAGCTCCACTGGGCACAGTCCCTTTTCAGGGATGACCTGGGACTCAAACCCTGTACCACAGCGATTGCAGCTTGCAACCTTCTAAACTTATATTTTGAACAAAATAATAAAAAGCACAGAGGAATGATTGAAGAATGTCATGAGATACAGATCATTATTTTGGGGGAAATTAACATTTGTGAACTTTCACTGGCATATTCAGCTGTTATATCTTGCCGGACTGAAACAGATGCAGAGTTCATATCTCAGGGAGTGATGTATCAACCACTGACACCACAGAAAGAGGTATATCTGATGTATCATGAAGAACACACTTGAAGGGATTGCTTCACTATCCTGGTGTAATGGATATGGCTCTCCTAACATGGAGTGTGAGGCCTAAAAGCAAGTGGCTCCCTTACTGTGCCATATCTCCACTCTATGGCTAAGACACTCCTGTCTATCACAGTTGTCTGACTGACAGACATTATTAGATTCAAAGCCCTGCCTATCAAGCTCCATACTCGACAGAGCTGTGTAGTAACTGTATCTGCCACAGCAGATAGTAATGGAGGGGGTCACAAAGAACACATTTCAAAGTGTGAACTAAGAAAGGCTTCTGATGTTCATTAATCTAATACAAATTAATCTGAGACATGAATGGCTCTAGCAATGCTATTCTTCACACAGGTGTGATTTAGTCATGTCACTGTTTGTTGGGTAAGCTGATCTTGTCCACCCATATTGTTTTGCACAAATATAGTACCAGATTTGAACCACTGCCCAACTGTGTACACATGCTGTGCAAGTCAGTATTAAGTACATGCACCACTGCAGAACTCTCACTACAAGCATCACAGAACACCTATTTCACTGACATGAAATCCCTAATGTGTTGAAAAGGCCAAGTAAAATGATATGTATGTGTCAATGTGTCATGTCTCACTTTATGCTGCCCTTTCTGGAGTTGAACAGCTGCCTATGAAAGTCCACAATCCACAGAACTGAGTATTAACCATACATACCATAGGCAAAGTCTTTCTACAGCTGAGAGACAAAACATATTTGAAGGCATTACATGACAATTTTTGTATAAAGCAGTTGTTTGGGCCAAAAGTAATGGAGGAGTCCTCTCCTACTGTAACTGAACACATTAGAACTAGTGAATGTGATTCATCTCTAGCACTATTGTGACACACTCATACTACTCCGTCACTGCAGGTTTTGAGCACCTACTAATCTAACTACACAAGAGACTGCGCATGCCACAGCAGAAGTCTTACAAATATTAGACAGTATATATATATATATATATATATATATATATATATATATATATATATATATATATATATATATATATATATATATCTGAAGGCATGACATCATCATAGTGCTGCAATGTATATGTGCGGCTTTAAATTGATTAAAAAATGGTGTGATTTATCTCTAAAACTTGCTTGATGTTAGGTGTACCCAACAACATGTGCTGCATAATACAGGCATCCCTGAGACTGTGAAAGGACACAGATGCAGAATACTTAGAGAATGTCAAATTCAAATGCATGTTTTACTAAATCCAGAAGCAACAGAACATTGTTACATTCCATTATGCCAAAAAGACAGCTTAGTACAATGGTGAGTTAAATCACTTTTCAACAGATGGCCTCATCAGTGTTTAACAAAGCAGTTTTCTGTGCTAAAATTGACATAAAAAGTGAAAGAACCCTTTCTGGCTATACATCATCACATCAGATCTGTAGGTGTTGCAAATGCTACGTACATGTACATTCACACATACACTGAATCGATGGATTAATATCTCTATCTATCTATCTATCTATCTATCTATCTATCTATCTATCTATCTATCTATCTATCTATCTATCCATCTATCTATCTATCTATCTATCTATCTATCTATCTATCTATCTATCTATCTATCTATCTATCATCACAAGATAGAGAACATTTCATGAATCACAAGTGCTAAGTGAAAAGTTTGACTACAAGTATGAGATGCACATTTGAAAGGATGACATCACCACTGTTTTGCTAGTGAGATGTGTCTGATAAAATGCACTGAAAGTAGTGAAAAATACAACTAGCACTATAAAGCTGTGCATTAGAATGGTGGGTGAAACCATTCCTACATAGAACTTAATTATCACACACTTAGAGTAGTCAGTCACTACTGGAGTCAAGGCATCTATGTATCTAGTTACAGAATCAAGAGGACACTGCATCAACAGGAAGTACAACTAAAGAAGTCTTAATATAAGTTTGAGATAGAGCACATTATAAAGGATGACATCATCAGTTTGTCACAGAACAATCACTTGCATTAAAAGGTAAAGAAATTGATGTGGGAGCCCTCTCACAGTGTAATGTTTCTCCTGAGTGTAAATGTACACATCACATCTGTTGCTGTAGCCATATCATTCTTACAACAGAGACAAACACAGTCAAATTAGTTTTGCACTATTGGATTTTAACCACCTACCTATCTATTTACACAATCTAGAATACACAGTATTAATCATAGTGTGATGGAGCACATTTGAAAAAGCAGACATCATCAATGTGTTACAGAGAAGATGTCTCAGTTAAAAATTGCTGAGTGAGAATTCTCTGTAAACACATCTCCTGTGTGAAAGTGTAAACATCGCATCTGTTGCTTAAGCCATATCCACCTAACAATAGTGACACATATACACTCATACTAGTTCTATACTTTTGGATTTGAACCACCTACTAATCTAAAGCATACTGTATCAAAGTCTGATTACAACAGTGCAATACAGCACATTTGAATGCGTGTTGCACAGAAGATATCTTGGATAAAAATGGAAGAAATTGATTGGAGAGCACTCTCCTGGTGTAAATGCTTCTCCTGGGCAGAAGTGTCCACATGAGATGTGTGTGTGTGTGTGTGTGTGTGTGTGTGTGTGTGTGTGTGTGTGTGTGTGTGTGTTTGCGAAGATAGCCCTATCACTACAGACATGCACACATATATACAATTCAGTCACTGCTACATTCCAGTACCTACAGTATACTGTATCAGTCACAAGCCCCTCAGAAGTCTTATTTTTAATGACACTTTGGTAAGGATTACCACATCAGTGCGTTGCATCACAGGTTTGGGTGTAAAGGAATGTGTCTTTACAAGCTGAACAAAAATGCATTGATCCCAAATTACATACTGCTCAGATAACTTATGTATTCTGTCATGCAGGTACATTGTGGTACTGTGAAAAATGTGCATCTATTTCACAGTAAGGTGTATTGATGATAAACACATGTGTGAAACAGTGGATTGGCAACCAAGCATTCTTGTGTGTTCAGTTCTGGATGAGTGTATGAAAATAGTTAACTATTTGTTGTGCCATTTTCAATATTTCCTTATCCTTGGGCAATATACAGTGTAAATTATAAACATCCAAGTCAACATATGAAAATACACTACTTCATACCATTCAATAAGTATGTGTGCCAAGCTCCAATACCATTGTGCAACATTTGTAAGTCTAACATATTGGATTGAAGACATATATTTACACAATGAATTGTTTAGACAGCATCACAGTTAACTCATCATATCAGGAAAACACCAGGCCATTACAGCATACAAAAGTAATACAAGTCACGGACATTACTTCTTTTTGTCAAAATCACTTCCTGAAGCCCACCACCGGCAACCTCATTTGTGTGACTGATGGCAAAGTATTAGCAAATGTGTAATTAAATTTTGAAATTTAGAACACATAATAGGAATTAATTGTATTCTGTGGTGCTTCCCACCAACCTTAGTGCAAATTCGGAGTACAGAAACATTTCTTATTCTTAACATTTTCATAACAGATGTATATTAAATTAATGTTTTTGTGTCATGATTTACACACGTCATGATAATTGCAGTAAAGTACTCATTATGTGAATGATATCAGCACATAATTAGACTGTTCTCATATCTGGTGACTGTCTATAGATTTGAGGCATGTTGTACTGCTACTTATGCACTTGTACATGTTTGTATGGCATTGCCTAGTACTATAGTCACTACATGATAACATACATGTATGTGTGTTCTAACATCAGTCATGTTAATATAATTCAAAGATTTCAGAAAATGCATAGCAATCCAGATTAATGTATCCTTCTACCTATGTGTGTACAGCAGCAATAGATGTGCCTATTGTAACATGCTTGTTGACCCATAAATCTTTGATTGTACCAAATATCTTGCAATAATTTGTGGGAAGGTATTAGCACTTTTGGGCTGATTATGAACAACATAAGGGACCATGCATGTTAATGCTGGAGGAATCTTAGATTTATGCATGAACCCATAGTCAATATTTAATGAGAAATAACATTGAATGATTGTAGATTGTAGAACTGATGCTGGGATTAAACACCTGAAAATCCACATAGACAGTCTATAGATTTAATCAATAGCTGATCACACCATTAAGGAAGCAAATGTTGCATGTGAAAACACTAATATTTTAAGGGACTATGGAAGCACTATGACACAACAAGGTTTGTGTGCAGCATACTTCACAACACTAGTTACAATTGAAATATCTCATATGGTATGCATTCAACTCTGCAGCCTGTTCAACACATGATAACAACTGCCTCCTCATAGTTCTATCAGTCTGTCTTTCCATACCACAATGAGACTAAGCACAGTAGTGTGAGGGGCAGCAAACTAATGCTGCTGAAGGCAAAATCTCACCAATTTTTGCCATATGATGTGAACTGCCATTTACCATGAAGTACATTTGCTGCTCAGTACCAGGCATTGTGCAAATACTGAGAACAAATACTGATGATCCAGAAAGGGGGAAGGGGGCTAGAGAGAGAGGGGGAAAAAGAGAGAAATTGGGAAAGAGACATAAAACATTTTTGTTTATGAACCAGTTCTGGTTGTCTTTTTGGTGTGATACTCTTTGATTTGTCATTTTAATTATTCTAAGCAGTAAATCCATTGTGTTGGACAAAGGGGACACCACACAAAATATTCAAATGTTTTATTAACACAAATGTATACAGTTAAGCGCTTTGACCAAAAACAAAGGTCTTCATCAGAACTTCTGTTTCAAAAAGACAATGCCAATATATAGTGAAATACCCATACAATTAACCAATAAAAATATTCAATTTGCATAGTAATCATTGTGAAAAAAAAAACAAAAAGTTAAAGTAATATACACACATAAAAAACATTAAAAATGTTTCATATAAAACATCCCTATACAAAATAAAAATGTTTATTCATTTACATTTATCTTGATCAAACCTCCTGTTTAATACAACTTTAGAATTTGCATTGTTGTTCAACCCAGGGATATTGTAGGCATTAAACAGTATTTGCCACTTAAATTCTTTAAAATTCAACTTGCCCTCCCTGTCTTCAGTGAAATAACTTGGTACAAAATCAGTTACTGTGAAGAAATACTTGTTATAATTTTTACATACTGAAGCGTGTTTTGCTAAAGCTCTGTCCATAGTTCCCATTTTTATGGCATGTAAATGTTCATACTTCCTCCTTTTTAATTTCCTACTAGTTTTTCCTATATAAAATGTGAAGCAGGATGAACACTTGGCTAAATACACAAAATAAAGAGATTCACAAGTGAACTTCCACAGTACGTGCCATACTATATTACTTGTGCTCACTTCACAAAAGGGCCCTCTCCTATGTACCTGAACAAATTACAGTTGTAACATTTGAAAGTACCCCTCAACCCCCCTCCACTATTGCTATGACCTCTCTCTAACAATTCTTTAAAATTCCTTCCTCTCTTGTTAATAAACAATGGGGACGGTCCCACCAATGACCTGAAGTCACTGTTCAACTCTAAAATTCACCAGTTGTTTCTGATTATACTTTTTATCCCACCACTGTCCACTGTAAATACCAAGGGAATAGAAACAGACCAATCATATGCACTCTTGTTGCTGACATTATAACTACATTGAACAGTCCCCCCCTAATTTTATACCTATGCTGATGGCCATGGGATAACCTATTTTCTTAAATTTCTCATTTAAACCACCCATATAACTGTCTAAAACTGCTAAATCTGTTGTCAAACCTTTTAACCTAACTATTTGTCCTTTCACAATGTTGTATTTAACATAAATAGGATGCATACTTAAATAATGCAGACATGTGTGGCTGACCATATTTTTTTAAACTATCCTTATTGTTATGCTTAACATATCTTACACGGAATATAGTTTACTCATTTTACAATCATTATACAGAGTTGTATTGTAAATTTAATTTTTGTAATTGTCAGTTGTGATAAACTCCTAATAAAAATTCTGTGATACTGCTTATTCTGACTCATTAATGTTATCTGTAAGCTAGATTTTGAACCCTGCATTACCTCTTTTTTTCTCCAAACACTGCATTAACACCTTGAGCCACAGAGAAAATCAATTAACAAGCGTATTTTCTTGACCCAGTCCTGTCCCGAGATCTGATGGAAACACAAAGGAGGGTGGCCTAATGGGTAAGGTGTTTGTCTTACAAACACAATGTGAAGGGTTTGAGTCTCACAAGGGATAAATGGCTAGGCTTAAAATGGCTTCCAAGGGCAGTTAGCCTAATACTAATCTAATCTATTCTAATGGCACCAGTCTCATTTGCACTATAAATAGCAGCCTAAATTAAATCTTGAAGTCTGCCTTCAGATGTTAACTGCTACTCACTGATAGTGATTGCTATCAGTTAACAATATGCAATGTCAAGCAGAGAATAAATGCAAAAGTCAAAATAAATAGAATAAAATATATTCCAAATAAATGGTATATGCAAGCAATGAACGCGGAGCCTATGGCATTACCCTAACATATTACATTTTTTAGCAGCATTTGCCACACTATGAGTTTCTTCTGTACATCATCAGGCTTTCAGGTAAGGAAGGGGCCAAACTGGAGATTACATAAGCTCATTTTTTACTCACCATGTAGAGGTAGTAGTTACATTTTAAGGAGATGTATTATTGTCAAGGTTACTACTTTAGTGATATGGATAATTAATCCAGAATATTATAAATATTTTTACATTCATCGTGTTACTAATTTTATTTACTCATGCTTTAGTAAATGTCATATTTTTACATTATGTATATAACATTTTGTTATTACTATTAAGAATAGTTCAGGTTCCAAGAATAAAACATTTATGTCACTATGAGCACAACATTCAAATTATCAAACAAGAGAATCAAACCAGAGATTATTACTGCATTAACTCATTGAGTCACAGAGAAAGTTATTTAATAGCTTTCTTTTTGCCAAACACAACTAAGCATTGTTAGCAGTATACATATATAATTTCAATAAAATATTTCTAATATTTTAATAATATTTTAATAGTTAATAATAGCTCCCAACTTGCAACTATCTGCAAACTTTGTCAGCTAGAATCCCTTCATGTTGGTCTGGACTACAGACAAGTAGATACCAAACAGGACAGGGCACAGGACCGAACCCTGTGGGAATCCACTTGTGACGGGTCGGCAGTCTGACTTAGTCACCTACTTTCACACTGTGGGCTCTATCTGTGAGCCAGTTTGCAACCCACCTAGTGATACAGGGGTTGATGCCTAGCTTAGTGAGTTTTTCTATGATTCCTAGGGAATGGTATCACATGCCTTGGCCAGATCAAGGTAGGCTGTATGAGCCAATTGCCTTCATCCACAGCTCTGGTGACTGACTCAAAGAAGTCGACCAAGTTGAGCGAGCATGATCTACCCTTCACAACACCAAACTGTGTAGGATCCAGAGTTTGGAGATTCCCTATATCCTTGCTTATTAGGTCCATGATGATGTGTTTCATAGCTTTGCATATCAGACTTATCAGGCTAATGTGGTGATAGTTCCCAGGGTCTGTAGTCACTCCTCCATTATGGAGAGGGATGACTGTTGCAGTGCGCTATTCGGTAGGGACAAAGCCTGAGGTGAGGCTGTAATTGAACAGGGCACACAGGTGAGGTACCAGTTCACTCTATAGTTCATGTAGAACATAGCCAGGGATATTGTCAGGTCCCATAGAAGCTGTATTCTTGGCCTTGGACAGTGCTATTTTAACCTGTGCAGCAGTAATACTGGGTGTCTGATAATCTTCTGGTATTGTGATTGGTCCTTTGGAGGGGTTTAAGTTGGCACTGAATCTGTCGGCCAGTATATTGGCAATATCTGTTGTCTCTGTATAGGAGGTACCATTGTGCAGTGGATCAGAACAAATCTGGGTATTGCCATGGAGATTCTTTACATAACTGTAGAAGGCATTTTGTTTGTTTTTACTATCTGCTGTAATTCTGTTTTCATCGCTAGCTTTAGAGGATTTGATGATGGATCTCAACTTTTTGTTGAGGCTGATAAGGGAGTTTTTCCAGTCTTGGGACTTCACCTTATTCCGCATCAGTTTCCTCCTTCTGTTGTAGAGTTTATTTATGGTAGAGGACCACCAAATTGGCTTCCTTTTTTTGGAGGAGTGTGTCTTGGTTCTACTGGGTATGTCGAGATCCATACATTTGTGTATGTGTTCGTACAGTGCATTGATGTATGATTCAGTGGTCATGCATTTATTCTCAATTTGCATGAGTGCCTTGAAGTTAGCCACCTCTGTTTTTAGGAGTCCAAAGTTAGCTTTGGAGAAGTTTATCATGGTGGAAACCTTTGCGGGGAGTGGATTTCTAAGGTGATTACTTTGCGGTTGGATCTACTTAGGGAGAAGTTGACTACTGGTGTAGAGCAATGGTCACCCATGTTATTATTCACCAGGTCAAGTATGTTGCTACCTCTAGTGGGGATAAGAACGAGCTGGTCCAGGGCATTGGAATTAATGAATTCCAGAAAATGTTGGGCAAATGTATTGGTACATGAGTAGTTTTCTCAGTTAATGGAGTGAAAGTTGAAGTCGCCCAGTATAAGAGTGTTAGGTTGGACCCTAATATTCTCCAGGGTGCTTAGGAATGTGGAGTGTGAGTCTTGGGACATGATGTGGGACCTATAGCAGGCTACAACCTGAATCCCTGTCTTACCCAATGTTAGCTGCACTGGAAGTATCACAGATGCATTATGTTGGGCTACCAGTCTAGAGGTGTGAGTATCCTTTGTGAATATGGACACACCACCACCTTTGAAGCTTCGGTCCAAGTTCTGGGGCCAAAAGGTGTGGAATGAGTTATAGCCTGGTAGTGCAGGGATGATTTCTGCTGCCTTGAACCAGGTCTCTGTTACAGCATAAATGTCGATGTTCTTCATTTTAAGGAGTGGTTCAAGTGAGTGCATTTTGAGATTTAGACTTCTAGCATTGAGCAGCATGACCCTCAGATTCCATTTGTTTGTAGCTGTTACGGTGGTAATTTGGTCTTTGGAACACTGCCTAAAGAAGGCACTATGGGGTGGCAAGAGCCTTGGCCAGTATCTGGAAGGTTGGGGTGACAGATGCAGGCCATCTCTGGCAAAGCATCAAGGTCTGTCAATCATGTCATCCCAGGCAGACAGATACTGGATCCCCTTAGAATGACACCATAATCATTCTGAGTGATGGTAAGATGCTGCCAGGGGCTAGGGTCATACCCGCCTGGGCTACATAATCCAAGAGCTCCTCCATGTCTCTTTTCATGTAGTTCAGGGAGGTACATCTCAGGTCATTCACACCCACATGTACAATGACAAAGTCATATTTGTACATGTTGTTGAGGGACCTGAGTCAAGAAGTTTGTTACTTTCTTGCTCAAACATATTGTCATCAGAAATCGTTTTAGTCAGATGAATAAATTGTCCCTTTACCACCCCTTTCTTAAAATGCCAAGGGTGGCAACTTGTGTAATGCAAGAGGGAATTTTTATAGTGGGGTTTCCTATAAATGCTAGTAGTAAGCCTCTCCTTAACATGGTCTTTGGCTATTAGCACATCTAGGTAGCTAATACTTTCAGTGCTGTAGGAATAAGTACATTTCAAAAGCGAGTTAGTGGAATTCAAATAGTTTACCAAGTCAGTTGCTTTTTCTTCATTCATTTCCCCTGTTAAAAAAATATCATCCAAAAATTTGACATAGATTTTTAATGCCTGTATTTTTGGGTTACTCAGTATGTACTGTTTTTCCCACTGCACTATAATTATATTAGCATACAGGGAGGCACAAGCCGACCCCATTGCTACACCTCTCTTCTGCTTAAAATACTGTCCTTCAATATAAACAAAGTTGTAGTCTAAAATTATTTCCATCAATGTGACTAAAACTTAAATTCCATCAAACAAATATGTTCTTAAATCCACTAGAAATTCTCTAAACCATTCAAGACCCTGATGGGGGAATAACATTAATTAATCTAACAACATCTACTGTTACAAAACATAATACTTTTGAATAGTTAACTCCCCTAAGTTTTGTCAAAAAATCCCAAGAGTCCTTACAAAGGTAGTGGTATCTTGCTAAACAATGTTTAAGCTTCAAATCCACGTATTTTGCTGTGGCATGTACCTTAGAAGTACTGGTGTTAACAACTGGCCTAATAGGAGGATCCCTCAAATCTTTATGAAGCTTTGGAATTTCAAAAATGGTTGGCACTATAGGATATTTCACTTTAAGGAAACTCAGTGTTTTCCCGTCTATTTGCCCTTTATCATACATGTCTTGCAAGACAAACCCCAGGATTCATGAAGCTCGGCGCAAGGACGGCGGTAGGCTTGCACCGACAGTGCGGCATGAAGATGGCGCAGTAGCGCCAAATGATTATTAATGAAGGCGTGCTGCCGCCACAGCCATGTGCACAGGAAAGGAGCGCGAGTTCATAGGGCATGTCGAAGTGCCGCACGGAGGCGTGGAAATGGCAGCTGCCAACGTGCAACCTAAAATGCTTGCATATAACAAGTTGCAAGATAGTAATCACATCTGTCAGTGTCCCTGGATACAGAAACATATGCAAAGCATGCAAGAAAGTTCCTGCGAACACAAAGTGAAGAAGAAAACACAAATGCACGGCAGGGAATAACGGGTCCCAATCCCGTGAACAAATGACATGGAAGACCGTGTGGCCGTTCCAACGCCGTTTAGATAGCTATACCAAGTGGAAGTGAAACAAATCATATGTTAGCGAGCCGCCAGTAGGTACGTCCACCCCAATGGTGAGGGTCAATAGCTGGCCCATAATGTGAGGGAGGGTACACAGCTGGGCAGATGTGTCCATAACAAAATACACAATAAATGTAGATATCTAGCGACCCTATGTCTGAATCATAACCCACAAAGCATGTAATAGTCACATACAAAAGATATGTCCATAGTTCACATACCAAATGTGATAGGAAATAGAATAAGCATGTAAACAAAACAGAAGGAGCATATAAACAGCTACAACAATAAGGAAACATGTAGGCCGAAAGGAACAGTATTATCCGTACCGTCGACAGTGGGGACGTGTTGTCTAGTACAGTCGGATATGTGTATGGATTATATCCCATCTTGGACATAGGAAAAGGTGGCATCCTAACAATAAGTAGAACAGGCTGCCAAAATCCGGAAATCAGAGGTACAAGCCGAACTTGTCAGGATGTGTCACAGTTGAACGGGTAGTACCTGGGTATACCAACCATGTAATGAAAGTTAAGTATGGGCGTCTACCTATGTGCGTGAGGCATAGCATGTGGAAAGCAAACATGGCAAGGTAGTCCACACAACCATAAAGATACCTGACACATGTAGGGAATTCAATGTGTTACTCTGGCCGTGTCATGGGCCAACAACCAAAGCAGTAATTTATGGGGTGTGAGGAATCTGTGTATGTGGGGGGATGGGTAATGGTACAATCCTCCAAGGCGATACTGTGTTGTATGCAGAATAGGTGAACTGGAGGTGTATGAGGGAGCAGTGGGTGAAGCTGGAAGAAACACAAACACATGTATAAATAGCTGCAATACAACCAGACAGGCCATACTGTAGGACACAATCCCACAAACATATGAATATTGAAATGTGCAATACAAATCGATTGACATGTCACTGGCACATACCCACAGATTGGTCCTGATGGAACTGGCCATAACAAATGCAACACACCTGGATGCATAATGGACTACCCAGCATCCCCTCCACATCACACAACCCACTCCCGTACCTGAACGTCCACCAAATCCAGCCATACTTGGCCTACTGGTTTGGTGCAGCCACAGCTACACATAGTGACCACTACGCATATGTGGTAGGTAGTGTCACCCTAGGCAGCTGCAGGATTGCACACTATGTATCCCTGGCATGTAAATCCCCCAGCACGTTTTCATATAGCCAAAAAGATGTTCATTATTTCCTTGTAGATCGGTCCAATTTTTGGATATCCCTCATGGGATATGTAACCTGTGTAAACATTAGAACAGGGAGACACAGAGTCCAGTAAATATCTGGACACAAGTTGGAATGTGCATTAGAGGTGCACGACACTGTCCAGTCCTAAGTGGTCATGCATAACCTACCACCCAGGATCAAACACCTGCCCGTGACGCACGTGTCCCGACATGAAAAAGCGGGAGAATATATTGCACACATTCGCACAGTGGCACATGGTATAAGGGTGATGAAGGTACTGATGTAAACAGGATACCCCTGATCCACTGTGTGAGGGACAAGTAATGTGTGTGTAGGTGTGACCTGACCAACAATGGTACAATGCCAAATGTCATGTGACCGTAGGGAATAACTATGCACCATACTGCACGTAACAGTTGCCTGAAGCGGTCACGTCAGGATAGAATAAACATAAGTCATACAAGAAACAGGCAAACAACAAAAGTGCTAAAGGTAGAAGGCTTACAGCTAGGAAACAAATGACTGTTCTAAACCTGCAGTGACCTTGGCTATGTGTCGACCCAAATAATCTGGTGTCTGCAGTAGGGTTGTCATCTGTCCCGCTTTGTGAGGGATAGTACATCATTGGACAGTTGTGTCCTGACAAAAGACATTTCAAATGGCAAATGTCCTGGGATTGTAGGACATAATTATGTCCCATATGTTATGTAAAAGTAGCAGAAAAGAATTATTGCAGTATCTACAATACCTAAATGTTACAAAAATCAGAATAAGCAAATAAACCTCTACAATAGGCTTTTATGTCTGCAAATAAGTAAAGTTCTATCTGTTGTATTGACCGTGGGTATGTGTCAGCATGTAAAACCAGGTGTGTTCCGAAAATGTCCCGTCTTGGCCATGTGAAAAGGTGCCAACCCTAGTCCTGGAATACAGCACAACCCGTACATATGACAATGTCAACGATACCAATGGTCAGAGCATTCGCACAATAACTGGCCAGACCCTTAAACTCACAAAGCCAGTGACCTTTGGGGAAAGGTGTTGAATGAGAATGACTACTCACAACAATGAAGAGTACAGACCCATTTAACTGCAGACAATTTGTAGTATTACGAATCTGTCAACAGGTTCCAAGTTAATAGTACTAATATGGTAGAAGTGTCCGTGATTGTCCCTGAGTTGTCATATCCTTGTCCCTGTAGACACGAGTCCAAGTATCAGAGAGGTCCGTAAACAGAAATACACCAACCAACTGTCCCAGCTGTTGACTATACTATTGCATACCTGTAGTGAATTTATAACAGATGTCCAGAATAATATTCATTGTATGTATAAATGAATGAAATAGTCAAATGGGAAGGGAAACCACCCCCCAAACCCACATTATGTAGTGGAACCACTCCCCACCCTAAATTATGTAGCGATGACCCAATAATGTGGTCAGAGGTGCCCAAACACTTGCATCTGTAAACACATGTAGAGTGTGAAACTCTGGACTAACTCTGGCCATGTGCTACATCTGATCTTTGAACAGCACCAGGGCAGTGCTAGTCACCAGTCAGCCGAGCCTAAACCCGGATCAGTGCATGGCAACCCTGATAATCCAACATGCGTATGTGCGAAGACTATAAGAGTAGGGGTTATGAATATCCTTGGAGTGAGTAGACTCGCAGCACA
>NC_056730.1:828499147-828713241 GCF_019279795.1 Protopterus annectens
ACAGCCCGGGCATTTGTGACTGGGAGGTCCAATAAAGAAACGTTGTACCCCCCACATCACCCAGCTAGGCCTGACAGACATACAGACAGGCAATACAGATCAATACACTGCTGCTGTCCAAAACACCAGTAGGAAAGGACCAGTGGGAGAGTTCTGCAAGGTCTACACTTTAAACATGGATAACGGTGTCTGATGCGGGACCCCAAAAAGTAAGGTATGAAAGGGTCTGCTGACACTATTACGAGCAAGATGTAGGTGTACATGGAACAGTAGGTTGTGCCAGTGTGATAATACATGGGTTGACGAAACGTACATATGACCCGAGATGGGGAGAGTGGGCAATGTGTAGGGGTGTGCTCATATCCCAGCTGCTCTCGCAGTAAGTATTTGTCACGACTGCTGTAGAGGGGTGCCAGGTAGGTGGACCATGGGTATGCATTAATGGGTTTAAGTGTGCAGGTGCTGGTTGGCAGAGATGTAGTAGGCTCGCCCAGTAGAAGTCATTAATATTCCTATGTGGGCATAGCATACGCCTACACCTCCCAAACCTGAAGAGCACATCTACCAGAGAGTTTGTAAACCATCGGGGAATACAGAGAGACCTACACAGTGCCCTGTACCCAAGTAGCATGGACGCACATAGTTATGTATAAAAATGTACCAAAGTCCAAAGAAACACTGCCAGAACTACTGATATTAGGTGAACAGGTGGCGGAATACAGGTAATGATAGATGACAACATGTATGAGTCATAAGCAGCATGTACCTCGACAAACGTGAATGAATACATATGTTCTGTGACTGTGAATGTGTCTGGTAATAGAACCAATCGTCTAAATGTGTCCCGCAGGGTATTATGCATTGTTCCTGATACGGTGTTCAGTCACACCCATTGGTATGTGAGTTCTGCTACTGATGGAAACCGCATAAGTTGTTGACCACTTCAGGTAGATGATAGCATAATCAAAGAGGTTAAACACCCGAATGCCTGTGAGGGACACACCTGTCTGGGCAGTTGTGTCCTGCAAAACAACAGTTATGGGAGATGGCCTGTGCATACCTCTCAACTGCTCCCAAATTTCAGCGACGTTCCTGATTTCGACCCAAATTTCAACTCTGTCCCTCTTAATCCCTCCTAAAACTAGTGACTTTGGGAGGAAAGGTGGTGAATTACACTTATTGACAACTGACAATAATTAAGAGTTACAATATTACTTCAGAAAATGTGTGTTAATTCATATGCACTGATTCTGTCAATGTATCAGGTTAATAGCATTAATATTTTAATGTTGTCCCTGATTGTCCCTGTTTTTCTCTGACTTGTCCCTGATGCTGTTGAAATTTGTCCCCAATTGGTTGAGAGGTCTGGGCCTGTGAGTTCGGGAATGGAGGCTATATAGTGTGTGTAGTGGTGTCAGACATAACTTTGTTATATCAGTAACAGCAACATGTAATAGGAAACAGTATTATCAATTATAATGCTACATGAATAACCTCAATGTATGCAAACTGTGGAGGTCGTCCGTGTACTACTGGCTGTGGCTCAGACCATTCAACCAATTGGGGACAAATTGCAACAGAATCACGGATAAGTCAAGAAAACACAAGGACAATCAGGGACACGTTTAAAATATTAAAGCTATTAACTGGAAACATTGACAGAATCAGAGCATATGATATAATACACATTTTCTGAAGTAAAAGAAGTTTGTAACTCTTACTTATTGTCATTATTCATTAAGTGTGATTCACCACCTTTCCTCCAAATGTCACTAGTTTTAGGAGGGATTAAGAGGGACAGAGTGAAAATATGATTCAAAATCAGGGACAGTTGAGAGGTATGCTGTGGGTATGTGTTGCCTCAACACATGTGATAGCTCTACATATAGGGTCAATAGGTCTGCCACCAGTCTGAACGGCCAAAGTGGAACCTGGTCTGTAGAACTGTCAGATGTACCAGGGCAGAACATACATACAGCCATGCATAGTACAGAAATATACAAATCGGAGCAAATCAAAGCATAGTCTAGCAGCAGTATAGTTGCTTATGCTACTACATATGACATATTGACGTGTCAGGTATACAAGACCTGTAACAAGCAACCAGCACAGACACCTACAACATGTAAAGGTCCCCTAATCAGGACAGTTGCAATGGCTAGAGTATTGTCCATGCCACTCAGCTGTCCCTGAATGTCAGGTACGTCCCTGCGTTCAACTGAAAGTCTAACTGTGTCCCTCTTAATCCCTCCTAAATGTAGTGCCTGTTGAAGGAAAGGTGGTGAATTACACTCACTGACTACTGACAATAATTAGGAGTTATAAACAACTGTTACATCACAGTATGTGTATTATGTCATATGCTCTGATTCTGTCAATGTGTCAAGTTAATAGCACTGCATTTGTAAATGTGTCCCTGCTTTTCATGACCTGTCCCTGAGTCTGCAGAAATGTGTCCCTGATTGGTGGAGAGTTCTGGTATTGTCACATGTGATGTGTGATGAGGGACTGTCCCATGCAAAGTGGGAAAGGTGTCACTCCTACAGTCTCCCGTCGTGCAATCTGAAAGGTGGTCAACGTGCAGTTGGTATGCGGTAGCATGGCTCGGCAGACCGCTGTGTTAACAAACTCAAGTCACATGTCAGCATTACAGAGTAAGGGTTCCAGTGTATCAGGCAGATGGGAGCAGATCGTATGAGGAACACGCATATAATGTAGTGCCTGTTGAAGGAAAGGTGGTGAATTACACTCACTGACTAATGACAATAAGTAGGAGTTATAAACAACTGTTACATCACAGTATGTGTATTATGTCATATGCTCTGATTCTGTCAATGTGTCAAGTTAATAGCACTGCATTTGTAAATGTGTCCCTGCTTTTCATGACCTGTCCCTGAGTCTGCAAAAATGTGTCCCTGATTGGTGGAGAGTTCTGGTATTGTCACATGTGATGTGTGATGAGGGACTGTCACATGCAAAGTGGGAAAGGTGTCACTCCTACAGTCCCCCGTTGTGCAATCTGAAAGGTGGTCAACGTGCAGTTGGTATATGGTAGCATGGCTCGGCAGACCGCTGTGTTAACAAACTCAAGTCACATGTCAGCATTACAGAGTAACGGTTCCAGTGCATCAGGCAGATGGGAGCAGATCGTATGAGGAACACGCATATAATATGATTACGTCACTGGACAGGCTGTCGAGTCCATACAGTCGAACGGCTGCCGTCGCAAAATGGCTACACATACCCGATACTGTAGTCATGTAGTCTGATGTAATACTCATCACAAGGGATCGCAAACACCCAGTGTGAGTGACAAATGTAAGCGGACATGTCGGAGCACGAGCAGTTGTAAGCGTGTTTGTCTACCAGTAGGCCAGTAGTACACTGTCAAAGAAATGTGGAGTGTAAACATGTATAAGGTGCTGTGACCAGAGGTCAGCAGTGCTTAACACTGTGCAAACCCATGCACAACAGCTCCCACCTGCTGGACTGTGCCTTACCTGGTTTATATCCAAAGGCGTCAGCATGTCTGCAAACAAAGAACCGCCCTATACACGTGATGGTAGACATACCCTGCACACATAGCTCATGTGACTGAACAATAGACCATGGCAGATGTACAGACAATAGACCACAAACACCATACAGCGCAGACATCCAACAGTATAGCAATGTACTGGCAGATATGTCCGGACCACTGGTGTGTGTATGCTTGGCTGTCCTGTGTATCAGTGTGTGAGCATGCCCAGTATGACTGTTGTGCAGGTTGTAGACTGACAATACTGTCATGTGTGTGAGCATGCAAAGTATGGTCAACTGTATTACATCTGTCACATGTCCAGATAGTTAGTACTGTGTTGCTGACCCCTCCGTTCTACACAGACAGGTGACATGCTGTGGCTGCAGGGTAGCTAATGGTCATGTGGCATTGACAGTTGCTACATATCTGTATAGCATGGGGGGACATGCAACCACAGTCCTACACAGCACCGTGGGTGGTGCACATGACTCACATGTGTAGGTGTGACGGTGGGCACAGCCAACAGTTGTACACATCTGCCGCTACTGTACAGGTCTGCCAGGTACTCCATGTCAGTGTGTGGACCTACCTAAATTGCTGGTTGGAGGGATACCAGGGTTCATCAGTTCCCAGCATTAATTACCAGCACAGTGGTGTTGTACATCCTATTACACATCCTACGTCAAGCAGCCTGGCCTGCTGTCATCTTTGTTTGTCATACAGGGTTGGGGCCTGTCAGTGGGCATATCCATAGGTCATCATATATCATTTGTCTGTATTGGTCCACATCTGTCCAGCTGCATGGGACGTGTGTGGGCTGTACGGACACACATGATGGTCAGCCCATAATCTGCAGTAGGTAGGACACCTTGTGTACTACAGGCTACCATTGTGAACCCTGTATGTGCTACAGAGGTCATGGTGCCACTATGGATGTGTACTGTCTGCTGCCCTAACATTTGGCCACCACAGTCACTTGTATGCTCACATACATACCGGAGCAATGGGTAAGTACACATTGTAATAGAACCGCCACTTGTTAGTTCAATAGACATACCCAGGTTGTCTTACAAATGCACACAGTGCACCTCCCTTACATGGCTGAGCACAGGTACTGTCATGTTTGGCATCCATGGTACTGTGTGCGGGTCAGAGAGGGGAAATCCGTGGGTACCTACTGTGTCAGTGCGTATGCCGTGTGTTGCCTCTATGCCAAGGGCAGGTCATACTGTGCATGGGCTGTCACCGACTGTGCCCTACACAGGTAGTTCCTTCACCAAGTCACACTGTGCCTGTACAGGCCTTGGCAGTGGTGTTGGGCTGTGTGGCCCTGCCCCATGCCATTTGTGCTGCAACTGTTACTGCAGGCTAGCATTGTGTAGCATAGCAAATAACATAACAACATGTATGCATGTAACTTGTGAATACTGTAGAGCCCCTACAGATGTGTCTGTATACCAGAACTGTGAACCGAGCATCCCAAACACATGCACATGTATATGTCTTGCTTGTGCATCCGCCTCAGTATGGTGTGAGTGTTCAGGTGTGTGTGCATTGCTGATGGGTGTTATAAGCCACTACACTAGTGTTTACCTAGCATCCACCACTGGGAGACTGTAGGGGATGTCCACATAGGCATTGGTGTGCTACCGCTGTGTCAGACGCCATATATCGGACACATCACAGCTTCCAGGGCAGACAGCACACACATTCAATGTCATGCCCTGGCCATCGCATAGAGCCTAGCTGTTGGAGGGTATGCCCCTGCACTGACTGTAGGCCCTACCCTGCTCCCAGGTGGTGCTACGTGTGCAGGCTATAGCACCCAGTACCCCAGGGTACTCATCCATGTGGTGGAACAGATTCATACTGCAGATCCACTAATCACATATGTGGAGGACCTGTACGTGCTCACTAGCATGTGTTGACATGGCATCTGTGAAGTGGTGCAATACTCTGGATGCAGATGCCTGTGAGATACCCATGATATCCCCAGTTGTGCTGTGTGAGGTACCTGTGGCTAGTATACCTAGGACAACACATCCCATGGTATCCACTGCGATGAGTTCCCCTCGGCCTGTGTGATGTGTTAGGCACAGGTCAACAAGCTGCAGTAGGAGGTCTCTATCCACCCCATAGTGCTCTAACATCCCCAGCCCATGTAGACCCTAGTAAGTCACCCTCAGTCAATAAAGTTGTATGTCACCCCAGTAAGGGTTGTTCAGCAGCATACACATCCGCACTGCCCCAGCCCCCTGCACATGTTGGTGTATGTTGGCTGCTGCAGCCCATGTCATTTGGTTGGACTGTGTCATGAAATGTCTCTGCAGGTATACACCGGTGGTGTAGAGTGTGGATGACATATGTGTGTATGCTGCTTGCTCGCATTAGTGTACTGTTCATGTGCGGGCTGGCCATGTCATCAGCTGATTGTGCTGATCAACACCTGTGTGTGCAGCCTGAACACCCTGACTACCCCACCACTGCTGTCATCCCTCCCAACGTCACCAGGCAGGTATAGACACACCCCTAGCTGAGGTTTGCTTGGGCAGGAGTACTCCCAAGGCACAGTACTTCAATGTACGTACAGTATGCCTGACCCCTCTCCCATGCTATAATCTATATGCGAGACCTGCACCTGGCTAACTACACACATACACTCCAGGGACCAGCAGCACACCCTGGTGATAAATGTGATACACCATAGTCAACCTCATCTGCATAGTATAGTCTTCTAATGAATAGTTATATGACCCATATCGAACCTCCAACATATTAACCATTGCTCAGTGTCAGTCAGATCCACACACAACTGGCAACAGGTGCCCAACCATCACCATATTCGATGTCCCATGGTCTTCCCAGCAACAAAATTACCGGTGTCTACATGACTGCAACCCATGGCCCTGAACACCACAGACGATGTGCATTAACACCACCCTATTGTAGGTATACATAGATCCCAGGTTATCACGTACAGATCATCTGGCACAAATAGTCAATAGTGCTGAATTCCCCAAACATATGTTCACATCTATGTCCACCTCTACATCTGCATATATCACATATATTATTTGTAGACATATATACATGGACATATATATATATATATATATATATATATATATATATATATATATATATATATATATATATATATATACATGCACTCATATATATGTACACATATGTAGATATGGTATTTATGTCACAACCGCGAACCACATGACAGCAATGCATTAGACAGGAATGGAAAGGTAACCACATGTGCCACCTGCATCATGTAGTGTTGTTAATATCAAGGCACGTGTGTTATGTTGCGTCACATGGGTCAGACCATAGCAAGGGTAAGAGTAGGGCTGCTGACAGTTACTCACAAGAACTATTGGTGACTGTATGTGTTGACAACCCAGTGTCTTGGCAGAATATGCGGGCTGTGGACATTAAATAGGTCAGCAACAAAAAAAATTGGACAAATCCTGCAGCTAGCCACCCACAGATACCAACACATATAGTATAACTGCCAAACACACACCTGCCATGCCCTGGAATCGAGCATCTACCTGTCTAGTCTACCACACTACAGTATTATGCAGTAACAGAACGTGCTATTGAGTTCAGGCATCACTGTACTCCCACAGGCATACTTCTAGGTGGATGACATCATCCGCAAAGGCAAAGACGCCGATAGGGAATGTATGTGCTGTGAGCCATCTAAAAGCATTACGCTGTCCCCAGAAAGCTGTAAACACACACACACACAGGCACACACCTGTCAGGGCTGGGAGTTAAACACACACCTAACTACCTTATCACACTACAGCAATACACAGTTATAGAACGCGCTACCGAGATTACTGAACACAGCACTCCCAGAGGCATACTTCTATGTGGGTGACATCATCCGCAAAGGCAAAGATGCCGATAGGGAATGTATGTGCTGTGAGCCATCTAAAAGCATTACTCTGTCCCCAGGCAGCTAGAAACACACATACAGGTACACACCTGCCAGGGCAGGGAGTTGAATATACACCTAACTACCTTATCACACTACAGCAATATGCAGTTACAGAATGCGCTACCGAGAATACTGAACACAGCACTTCCAGAGGCATACTTCTAGATGGGTGACATCATCCGCAAAGGCAAAGACGTCAATAGGGAATGTATGTGCTGTGAGCCATCTAAAAGCATTACTCTGTCCCTAGACAGCTGGAAACACACACACACACACACACACACAAAACACACACACTTGGCAGGGCTGGGAGTCGAACATACACCTAAGTACCATATCACGCTACAGCATTATGCAGTTACAGAACACGCTACTGAGATTACTAAACACAGCACTCCCAGAGGCATACTTCTAGGTGGGTAACATCATCCGCAAAGGCAAAGAGACCGATAGGGAATGTATGTGCTGTGAGCCATCTAAAAGTATTACTCTGTCCCTAGGCAGCTGGAAACACACACACACAGAGGCATACACTTGGCAGGGCTGGGAGTCGAACATACTCCTAACTACCTTATCACACTACAGCATTACGCAGTTACAGAATGCGCTACCGAGATTACTGAGCACAGCATTCCCAGAGGCATACTTCTAGGTGGGTGACATCATCCGCAAAGGCAAAGACGCCGATAGAGAATGTATGTGGTGTGAGGCATGTGAAAGCATTACTGTGACCCCAGGCAGCTGGAAACACACACACACCCAAACTTGGCAGGGCTGGGAGTCGAACATACACCTATCTACCTTAGCAAACTACAGCATTATGCAGTTACAGAACGCGCTACAGAGATTTCTGAACACAGCACTCCCAGAGGCATACGTCTAGGTAGGTGACATCATCTGCAAAGGCAAGGGCGCAGATAGGGAATGTAAAGAGAGTGAGCAGTCTGAAAGCATATTACTGTCCCAAGGTAGACGTAGACAAACACATGGCAGTGGTGTGATTGGGGCAACTAAATATCTACGGAGCACTACAACAACACTACATAGATACGTGATACGCCACAGACAGTACACCCTTCAAGACAGTCAACCAGTGAGTTCAATGTAGGCATCCATTGTGACATGGACAATGGACATCTGTTGCCTGGATGACCACCATCACTATACAGGATGTCAATGGCCATGCCCATACACAGAGGTACATCACCGACACAAGGTGTCACTGGGCATGCCCACACGCTTAGTATCACATGTCCATTTGGAATGTACTGTGTGTCCATCTACACAACAGTGTACTGGGCATGCTCACACACTTAGCAGTTGCAAAGGGCTGTTAGCAGTTGCAAAGGGCCGTCTTGCATGCACACGGATTCTAAACACGGAAGGGCGCAGTTTGGAATGTACTGTGTGTCCATCTACACAACGGCGTACTGGGCATGTTCACACAGCAGTTGCAAAGGGCCGTCAGCAGTTGCAAAGGGCCGTCATGCATGCACACGGATTCTAAACACGGAAGGGCGCAGTTTGGGATGTACTTGTGTCCATCTACACAACGGTGTACTGGGCATGCTCACACTCTTAGCAGTTGCAAAGAGATGTCTCGCATGCATGCACATGGATTCTAAACACGGAAGGGTGCAGTTTGGAATGTACTGTGTGTCCATCTACACAACGGCATACTGGGCATGCTCACACACTTAGCGGTTGCAAAGGGCCATCAGCAGTTGCAAAGGGCCGTCTTGCATGCACACAGATTCTAAACATGGAAGGGCACAGTATGGTGTTACGTCCCCACGTACATAAATGCCACTCACATGTACTGACCAGTACACACTCAGGAGGCATCACAGATGTCTCAGGTGCAGATCACAGAGGTACACACCACATACATTGTAGCCTTCAGACATCACCATGTTGCAGGACCAGCAATACACTGCCATACATTACCACAACACAGTGTGGCTCATGACCAGTGGACTGTACATAGGTCTACAGCACCTGTGCAGACTACACATGTACTGACAGGGATCCATCATGCGATATGCATTGCAATGATACCACTGTAATGACCAGGTCGGCTCTACACATACCAGGGGCCCTGGGTCTTACACAGCTGTGACAGATGACTGTCGCTGTACACCAAAGATCACACATGTTTGGATATGACATACATGTAATCACAGTGGATATGTGCATGGACCACACACACAACACATATGTACATAGCATAGCTTTAGCTATCCTCCGTGCAGACAAGTGGCTAGAGCAATCACACGCACGCAAATGGAAGGTGGGTACATGGCTGTTGAATGCTAATAGTACATGAGGTAGCAATGTTGACTGAGGGTGAATTCCCTCTGTACTAGTAACCCATGACACCCATCATATCTTACAACAGTCCATGTGTTATGCATGTCATCACACATGTCCACCAATTGCATTGCATGCAAACATGGCTACATGACAGGCATGTAGGACCAACACACATGTACAATTTGTAGTGTGCATGCAGCTACCATGCATGCGCAGTAGCTGATGTATGTGAACCATCTGTGCCTAACTACAACATGCAGTTGCAATGCAGCCCCATCATTGACACCTGTATATGGTGACATACTGACAGTACAGTAGGATGTACATCAGGTATGAATGGATGTGTGTACATAAAGTGGTGATCCACTTGTGCAGATGGATGTTTGCTGGGGATGGCTCACAGGTATGTCACATGCCATCCTACCATTACATGTGCAAATAGTACGCTATGTTACTGTTACTTGACGGTGAAGACATATAACCTAAACAGCGCTCAGGTGTTACCGACTGTATGTCACCTGACACCTGTAACACTTACATCCTCCCGTGTGCACCACAATTGCCGGATGTAATGTTGATACACATAATGCGGCCAATACTGCTGCATGTCTGTCAGACGTATCATCATATCGCAGGTGTATCATTCACACTACTGCCATGTGTGTTTGCTTGTGTGACCATATATGCCACATATGGTGGGGATTACATCCCAGTTGTTACACACCCCTGTACACTGTTGTAGAGATCTGTACATACTGCAGTGTGGAAAGCATGATGTAAGCAAGGGTGGTGTGTGTATCATACACATCAGCTATCCCTATGTGTATGACATTTGCGGTCTCCACAGTGTGTGTGTGTGTGTGTGTGTGTGTGTGTGTGTGTGTGTGTACGTATGTATGTCTGTCTGGTGCATGGAATGAGGGTGTATGCTACCATACAGAACACACAGGATCCCTAACCCCTCATGGTGATGCAGTCTACTACCCTGTTGATGCCATAGGTCTCAGCCGTATTGGCTACCTGTACATGTTCTTTCTCTGTGTCGCGTTGTGTGGGTGCACAGTACTATGAGGGTGATGACCACATAGGCAGGGGTCCTCACATCAACACTATGGGGTGTGCGTTATAGTGTTGTTGACCCCGTGAGTGTGGGCATGTTCCTGTAATGTGACAGGGTATGACTGCTACACAGTGAGGCCTCATGCTATCAGGTGGCCTCTAACATTATCATCGGCCAGACGGCTGTGTATAACACCTGCACCATGTCAACATACCTGTGATGTGACCTGGTATGGATGTCATGTCTCTAGCCACTATAGCCTCTTAAACTGCCCACATGCATCTGGATCTGTATATGTGTAGACATCTGTGGTATGTTAGCCTTTCCAACAGTCAGGTTGAGGCTACGTATAGCATGCTGATATTGCCATACATGCCTGTGAGTACTCCACAGTTACACATGGGAGACTGCAAACACTGCTACCTGTAGGCACATGCAAGTAGACCATAAGGAGGGAACCAGGGCAATATTACCAACATGCTGTTACTGTTGTTACCAAGACACATACTGTGAACATATAGCAATGCATGCTAAACCTGTACTACATGGTATGTCTGGTGCAGGTTAACAGTACACAACTAATGTAATATACACTTCTCTCACTATTCTTACACAACTAATGTTATACACACTTCTCTCACTATTCTGTTCACCCTGTACATCAGACCATTTGAGCATGTCCCAGCACCGATGGTGTGGATTACAGGGATGCGGCACAGGCTTCATCATATGCACAGGGTGATAATGTTTGCCAGGGGCATAGGCTGCACCAATGGATGACATCATGTGTATGGGTAAGGGCTGGTGACATGATTGGACATGTCTGTTCAGTATGCATGTGGGTGTTGTGGTGCCCTACAGATGTATTTGCTGTGTGCGTATATGTGTGCACACAGTTCTGTCTTTTGTGAGGCCTACACAGGGGTATTATTGACAGCTCCAGATTGTACAGACCAGGTTGTACAGCTCACTGTGTCCGGCCACGGCCACGTGACCTGTGCCTGCCAGGGGTTGCACGGGCACTACCAGGCGGAGGTACAGATTGGCTATTGTCCGACAACATATGTCCACTGGAACTGTGTCCCCACTGGGAATGTCCAGGGCCACATCTACATGGCCTGCTGTGCCCTGGTGTGGACAGCGCTGCACTGCTACTGGTACCGGCACTATGGAAGCAGGCATGTGAGGTGGCACGCTCATGTTGACCTGCACTAGGTGGTATAGCTGGTCTACATCCACGTGGCCTATGCCTCATTCCTACCAGATGTTCCAGCACAGACAGCTCACACTTGCGGATTGCCATGCCACAGTCAAGGATTTCGACCATGTCACCAAATCGCCTGTCCAGAACATCAGCAATCTGCTGTTGAGCATTTGCCAATGCCTGGATGTTGTTATTTAGGGCATGGATAGTAGCCTTCTGCAGCCTCTGCCTTCTCTGTTCTGCCGTTCAGCATGTGCCTGTGCCACCATTACAGTCTGGAACATGCGTCTGGTGATACCAGCTGCTACGCTCTGTTCTGCAGGTGCATGTCTGCCAGAGGTCCTCCTATGAGCAGCACCAGCTGCATATCTGCGTGGCACATCTGCTGTCATTACACTGATACCATGGTGTGGAGACACACCTTCTGCAGCCACCACACATTCCTGTTCCATGCTAACAGATGCTGATTGTCCTTCCTCTATGGCCACTGGTGATGCGGTATGTGTTGGCAGCAGAACTGTGTGCGGGGAAGAGGGGGACATAGCTGGGATGGCAACCATTGGCACAGATTCAGCCCCTGACAACCCTGCCTGTACCTCATGCATATATTCATCACTGCTGGTATCTGTGGGGACACTAACATCAGATGGACTGCAGGAGGGTAATGCACCTACATCACCTGTGAATGCAAAGAAAGACTAAATTACAATAGACACACACACACACACACACAGACATACACACACACACACACACACACACACACACACACACACACACACACAGATACACACACACAGACACACACACAGACACACACAGACACACACACAGACACACACAAACCATGCATGTGAGTAGACAGATGGCATGCAGCATGCCTGTGATACAGCAGACGGCATGCAGCTTAGACATTAATAGTGTTAGTTACCTTTCCTCCCTGGGGTGCACACTACAGCAAGCAGGTGTCATATCAGTAGCCATGCAGTTCACACAATCATGGTAGTATGCATGCATCCTCGCGATACACCATGTGGACCAGAACAGGATAACAGTACACATGGCTGACGTGTCCTTGACATGTAATCCGCTGATGTGTGCATTAACATTCATACATGTCTGACACAATGGTGTCCTGACACATGTACAGCGTCATAATGGGCATCACATTGCGGTGTTGTCTGTATGCCCTACAGATAGAATGCATGTTTAGCAAATGTGCATGAGCATGAAAAGGTAGTGTGAGCCGTCTACATTGCTATACAGTGTGAAGTGCAGACACTGTGCCATTGCATGGCATCATGAGGCGTCTACATTGCTATACAGTGCATAATATGTACACATCACATAGCCATAATTGCATGCATACCCATGCCATAACTGTGGATTGTGACCCACAATGCTGAGATGTATACACACCAAACCATGCTGTGTCATGTGACAGGTCACTGGAGGACCTACAGTTGACACCCCTGCACAACTACTACAGAGTCTTAGCTGCCTGGCAACCATGTCCACACATAGCAGACTTGTCAATTCACCATGTCCCACATGGCATTGATGTACCACACACATGAGGTGCACAGCTAATGGTGATGTCCTACAGCAGCAAGGGAAATGTACAGTATCTGTGGCCTGATGTGGTGTCAATGTCTATGGAAGCTGTACAGGTGACTACTGTAATGCTATAACACAGTTGTGATGTTCAACACATCTTATATGGTAGATGGTGACACCTCCAGTAGCTGTGCACAGGCTTTTAGGATGTCCAGTGTACCACATCAACTGTATAATCGGTCAACTAAGGCTATTATTGGACCATGTGTGGACAATGTGAAACAGGGTGTATACACATCACATCTACTGTGTGGCTATGTGTCTCTGGCCATCCCCCATGGCCATGTGTGCACATGTGTTGGCCAAATGTGTGTGATGGCCATCTATCACACATGTCTGTGTTGTCCCATATGACATACACCCATAGATGTCAGATATGTCACCATCCACAGGGCTATGCAGACAACGGGTTGTATGTTTGGTATGTGGGGTATGGGTTATGGGATAGTGTGACAATATTGCAGCCAAATCACTACGTGTCTGGGACTTTTCAGATGGCACATCACAATGTGTGCACCCATTGCAGGGGCATATAACACAATGGTGACTCCTGTGGGCTGCCATATCACAGCTCACTGAGTGGTACTGTTTGCGTACCACGCGTGTTGATCCAATGTATAGTACATATGCCTCCATTGTAGAACACCTCCACCATTGTATGCACAGCTGTCCACACATGTAGCAATGACAACTACTGTGGTTTCATGTCGGTGTATCATTTCATTGGTATATATTGCACATGGGTGGCCTGTGTGAATGATGGGTGATGTGACCTGTATATCGTGACTGGAACGAATATCAAGTGTACAAGTGTTAACTGGCTACATGGCGAATAGATCTATGCTTTAACATGCCTGATACTGATGACAGTCTCACCTGCAATGGACTCATGTATGTGCGGCACGCCAGAGGTACCTGTATAGGGGTGACAGCAGTATGAACATTATCCATGACTGTATGACAGCCACAGGGTGCACTGTGCATGTTAACATATTCGCCTGTACAATAGCATATAGTATGCACATGTGTGCATACACAGGGTAGCATACTGTAGTATGCAGCATGTGTGTCCACATACCTTGCATATGTTGTTACATTACATAATGTACAGTGACACATGCAACTAAATGGGATATAATAGCCATATGTGCAGTACTGACTTACCAGGCAACTCCAGGCTCATTGGTTGGGAGACACCCACCTCCACGATGGCAGCTAGTGTTTGTAGATGCTGCTCTGAGGGTGTCCCCAAACTGGCCAGTAGCTCCTCGGTGTGTGTGAGTGGGGGCTGGGTTGGTGGCCTACCACCTGTTCCACCTTGTTCCCTGGCGATTGCAGTGGCATGCTGTTTTGCATGTCGTATCAAGTCCGTGCAGTGTCTGCGCACCTGCTGGTAGGTGTGGTTATGGCCACCCACATCGTTCACCCTCCTGTGAAGATCCTGCCACAGGTCATCCTGCTGCTGGGCATGCTGTGGCACATGGCTTAACAACACCTCGTAGTTCTCATGGAAGTACGGGATGAGGACATCATCCTCCTGGTGGCTGTACGCTGGCAGGCGTGTATGAGGCATTATCTGTAAGACATACTGATGGTGACAGGTCACAGTTTCAGAGATGTACAGAGATACTGCTGCACATACATTTCTAGTAAATCTAGTACATCTGCACAGTTATCTTTGCAAATCATCATGACACTGACACAACTGACATGTCTGTGTCGCACACATGTAACACCCGTTATGCATTGGATATCATCACCATATATGTGTGTCTCCTCATTACATTGTTCATACTCCATGTGAATGCTGTCTTGATGTGGGCATGTCTGTTTGCCTGCACTGGTGGTCTTACCTATCAGCACATGCCTGGATGTGTCTACAGTAATGCTGTTGACCTTGATGCTGTGTATATGTCACATATCAACACATACACAGCCTTAATGGACTTGAGCAGTGACAATGCACACATATGCATGGAAACCTTTACATGCATGCATTTTGCCATGTACATCTACACAGCACTGTACAACTGTTCAACATCCTGCCACGGATCGCCTGTATTGCACATGTGATAGACATGAGACAATGGCTAGTCGGATGTCATTCGCAGGGATGGTTATCAACTATAGCATGCACGGGCAAGGTTTCCTAGCTGTATCCAACAGCCATTATGCCACTGCGAGGTGCATCAGTGCCACATTACTGATCCAGACAGTTGATACTACATCTACCATGTGGCCATCACACCATGGATGACAGGGATGACATGTGCAGCTTTGATGGACTGAGTTGCATGATACGGCGGGAGTATGTCACATATATGGCACAGGGATCTGTCCAGCATGTGGCGATCCTAGTAGTAGGACGGTGGCTGCCCATGATGTATGTCATTCAGATCAGGATATGGACATGTAGCATGTCCAACATCATAGTGTAGCAAATGTCTTTATGCAAGGTAGACAGCATGCTGCATAGTGGAGGTGAGGATTGTGAAGGCTGGTATTGCCCATCCACACATTCGCAATACCCCTTAAAGGTGATATGTGATCCAATATTGGTCACCCGAGTGCTGTGTGTGCCTGTCCAATGATCTCCTTGCTCATGGATGGTACCCTGCCATGACATGGGTACCTCGTATGACTACCTAAGTGGCCTGGAGATGTCACCAACTCAGGGAGGTGTACTGCACAGCACCATCCCTTACACAGTGTCCATAATGTTGACCACAGCCTAGGTGGTAGTTAATGGGTACAGGGATATTCAGCTAGCGGTGACAATGCTGATATCATCCATCAGAATCTGCACATATGTCACACACCTCACCCACACAGCCCATTCTGTATGTTGTTCACAACACTGAGACAGCTATTGCTCATAGGTCATGGCCATTCACATCCTTACATACACATACCGCTTATGACTGTCGTCACCACTTGTGGGTTGATATTATCCAACACCCTATCTGTATTGTATGTTCATGCTCAACACTTGTTCAGAACTTGTGAGCACGTCATGAGCTACTGATTAATATAGCACCCATTCCACACCATTTCTCACAGGTACACTGTCTGTCCTTACATTTCCAGCTTGCTTAGAGTACAACAGCTGTTGTACACACGTAACCCACATATCTTGTGAGACATGGTTGTATATACAGGCATGTCCAACTGTCACGTACCAGTGCTATTGCCTGTCTATATGCTTTATATGTCGTACATGTGGCAATAGAGCAATTGTCTCATGTACACAGTCAATGCTCACCTCCCAGCATATGACACTACAGCCTGTGGGGGATGCACATATCCAGCCCTGCTGGGGGTAATGCTGTCACCAACCCTGACTGCACCTGACAGTCATGTTGGGATGTGTAACATTCGCAACACACCCCACTCATCACATAGTCTCAAAAGATCTCCACAACAGGCCACACATATGAGGACAAATTGTGCAGTACCTCTCCATACTCTGTGTAGGCACCAAAGGCAGCCCCCATCACCAAACACAACAACAACAACTTATAGCCCACAGACTCATGTGTGCCCATCACATACAGCCAATAGGGTGTTATAACATACACAACACACCTGTCATAGGTGACTCTATAGGCGGTCACACTGATGTTCCACTCAGCAGGCTACACAAGGCAACAGTCGCTTACATCATGCTGTCGGGTAACTGGTTCTGCAACATAAGCTATGCACCCATGCCACACCTCACCAGGTACAATGTGACTGTCATTCTCCATGTTAGTGTGACTGCCCTGAGATGCAACTTCACAGACTACGTGTGGAAGGACATGCAATAGCTCACCAGTCTTGTAGCCCTGCAGGTATGGGCAAAGCTCTGGGGAGCATTATGCATTCATCCGGACCTGATACCACTGTACAATGACTGACTGTGTCACTTCAACAGTTGCCTATGCTTCTGCTGTCATTCCACAGGCATCTGGTATCTGTCCGCTTAGACTGAAATAGTCAAACAACACAATGCTTTGGCACAGATGACCTGCACCTGTCAGCCCTGGGAGTACAGATCACATGTAAGGCTCTTGCTGCTTCTATACTGCATGTCTTGCACAGTTTCCAATAACATTCATCTCTGACGCACGCAGGCAAGGCACTCCTTATAATGCACCACTTCAATATCTCTGCAGTGACTGGGACCTGCCTCTAGGCTCTGCAGAGCACACCTGCAATAACAGGTTATACACAGACCATACCTTTCAGTCATGTAACCTGGACCAGCACACCCACGGCTGAGGTGTTCCCATATTCCACTATGTTGTAAACAAATCCTGGATAGTTACTTAGCACAATGCATCAGAGGTGCTCCACATGCAACTAGCTGTGTCCAGAACTGCTATACACATTGTAACAAGCTACGGATTCAACAACATACCCCACGGTTACCAGACCTTATGTCTTGGTGTACTGGACAGTAGGGCTCAGACAGGTACTACTGATGTGAGACTGACACTACCCCACACTTAACTGGGATAGCCACTCATGTACTGACACATTAGGCCAATGCTGTCCGTGATTCATAGCCTCCACTCGGCTGGATCAACCCATACACACCACCTCCAAGACCAACAATATCCTTGACACGGACACTACCAACATGTGACTGGTGTTCCACACCTGGGGTTATCCCCTCATTGGTGGAATCCGCACATATGCTAATCACCCTTGTTAGCCGCATCCCGGCACCAGACTCTTCATGGCATACACAGTACATGAGTACTACAACACCTACTACAGACATCTTATGACAGTGGTAGTTAATGTCATGACATCTGTGCAGATGGACAATGCACTTACAAATGCTGAAACATACCCCAGTGCACTTTATTAGCACGTACATGACTGCATGGATCATGCTATTCCACACAGAGTCATGATGGTACCCACCAGATAACGGACGCCACTCTGGGGGTCCAGTTCCATGGACATAATTTACAACAACAGGTGGAGGCTGTTGCAAAGTGGTATACAATCCCATGGGTGGGGTAGCTCACTGGTCAGCCTCGGTAGGGCCACAGGATCCCTCTTCACATACTCCAAAACTAGCTATGTAAACATTACTGCGACACATTCCGGCGTGTACCACAAGGTATTATGGTGGTATGTCAGTAGTCAGTGGCAATACCCACATCTGCTCTCACATACAACAGTTACTCAGGAACATTACAGAACCAGGTGATGTTGGCAACATGCTGGCGGATGGATTCAATGCTAACATTACACCCTCTCACTCCCTACAGGGCCACAATCCATGCAGGAACATTGCAGTGTCCCTGTGGTCACACCTACACAGTAGTAACCTGCACTCTATATGTCCTGGGACACTGGCCCCATGTGACCATCCAAAATCCCAGGCTGTCTCCCCACTAGGCCACCATATTCAGTAATAGCCTTGTATCAGACATTGTGGCCCCTGAATGGCACACAGCAAAAGTTATCACACTCCACACAGGTGGTGCCACAATGCACGAGTGGGACTATTGCCCTACACACCTGACTGGACTGTTCTGCAAGGCTATGGGGCACATCATCATGGACGTCATTCACAGAGACATTGTTGGGTGGGCTCTGATCCTTTGATGCCACCCAGGTTGGACTTGTTAGGGCTGGAGCATGGCTCCTACAACTGGTGGACTCCTTTCATACAGTTACCAGGGTAGTGGATGATGGTACGGGGGTCCACACAGACTACATTTTCCTCTCATTGCCTTTCAGCACTGTTCTCCAGTCTGGTATTGACAACATACACATCCACCTGCATATCGAGCCCTATGTCTCAGGAGGTTATGCAAAGTGGCTCATGGACAGGACACACACAATGAGGGTAGCATACCATAGTACTTACTGTATTTCAGTTACACTTGGTATACCACAGTCCTCAGTCATAGGGCCCCTCATGTTCGGTATACGCTTCCCTGAGGTACAGGCTAGCACAGAGGGACTTTCCCTGCCTAGCTTTACAGACCACTACATACAACGCGCCATGATTGATCCACCAGCTGATACTGACTCCATCCATAAGGGTGTCACTGTGACGGATACCTGATATCAATATCATGGCCTCAAGCTGCATGAGACAAGGTGCATGAACATCCCCTTTGTATTACACCATTCACCCACTGACTATCACATAGGTGGTAGTCCCCTACATACATGTCACATTGTACGTGTTCGTAGTACACACATATGTCGCACCCACTCCTGTGATAACCATATTGCCACTGTGGCATGGATATCCTTCTACATGGCCACACTTATCTGTACTGGGTATGTAGCTGGTACATAGGCACCCATTGAACCTCTGAATTCCAGACGTATACACACATTCAGGGTACAACACCCCGTTTAGGGTGTACCTTACACAACAGCTACGGCTTTACATTCCACAACATTAACACGCCATGACGTTTATTGAGCTCCGATGATTAAAGTATGTGGCTGAACTATGGACACCACGCCTGTACACATTTGCATACTACATACTCAGGGGTGACCTCTGCTGAACAGACAGGGCCCATGTCCACAACAATATTAATGGATATACTCCATATACGCGACATAAGCAAAAGCCACTGTGAGCAACATGCTCATGGATATGTGCACACACGCAATGATGAGTGGGATGTGCTTGAGGGTTACATTCCCAAACCGGACACTCACCATGCTTTGGAACATGATTCCTATGTACATCACATAGGGACACTCAGTAGCACTGTTCATGTGATACCTCACTTGGTGGATGGGAGACACATGTACGCCAGGGATCACTGCAGTGGCTGTATTGTGCAGATGTGCAGGTAACACATGGCTCTGCTGTTCACAGGACACTACCCTAGAGAGGTTGCCACTGGTGTGAACACTGTAGTTGTGCTTACACATAGACTTGCCAGACTGCATAGTACCCCACTATGAACCTGTGAAGCTATTACATGTCCTTTGTGCATGGTTAATTGAGTAGCCCTTCCATTTAGATTAACTATCATGCTATTACAGTGTCCCGTGTCTACAAGCCATATGTATCCTATTACTGTACATTGTACATGCCAATAGACGATACCTTTGGTATGCATGATATGCCTGTTATGCTGTGTAGCATATCTGACATATCTACCTACAATACAATACATTACACATATTTTACATAGTATCCCATAATGCAAAGCATACTTGCACAGCGGGACCACCTTAGACATGTCATTGTTGTTATATGACCATACACATGCCTACTGTGACAGTATATCAGCATATACTATCCCCTGCTATGGCACGTACTTGTTGGACATATCCTACCACTGATGGCGGGCGGTATGGAATTGTTGTGTTTAAAGCCCTCATGTCGCATCCCTTGTGGTGTCTGTGATGTTTACCTTATGGCCCACTGCAGGACGCACAATTTCTACAAGCATTAGTATGCTCAGCAAGACATTACTACATTAATACCTTCTCCCACTTTATGCATTGTGGACACTTTTAATTAATACAAAACAGGCTATACATACACTAACATAATTAATACAAAACATGCTATACATACACTTACATACTGAGTGTTCTACATACCTTGTTACCATTCCGGACTTTCGTATCTATCTGTCTTACACTGTTTAAACAGTTCTATGTTATGAGCATACGGTTTGAATGTCTGGCAAGTCATCCTTATATACATCGATACCTGTAACATGTGGTTTCCTGCCACCAATTGGTGTTCTTGAGTGACTTATTACTTGCACATCAGCTGTGCAGCTACTCCATTCACCAATTACATGGCAACAGTGGGGTATAATTGAATTCTCCACTTTGGCGTTGCTCATTTGCCCTACCGTCGGGGAGACGGCCTTTATTGTGTTTTGTTGTGTGTAATTGCAACTGCTATGTGTAGAGACATGTATAGTTTGGATTCATGTCCCCCGTGAATTGCGTGTGACAGCTAGAGTATGTGGTTCTACATGTGACTGTACCTGTCATCCCAACCATCTGATAAGGGACTATTGCAAACAAAACCTGTAACATCGCCGTTTGTTCCATTATACAACGGCTACGATTTTGCATGGTGCCTTTATATGTGTCTCTCACAAGGTATGTTAATGCTTCTGCAGATGTAATTGTCTGACTGGATGTTTGTGCTGTAATTACAGTCTGTATTGCTATAGTTTCTAGTGTGGGGGATGCAGGTGGGTGTACATAGCATATACAGGTTTGTGGGGCTTGCATTTCTACATATTCCATATATATGTGTGTGTGGGCTCCTTCCCGAATTAAAGAGCTATCAGTTAGTAGACTTATGTTACGGGATTATACATTGGGCCATTGTTAATTGGTTTCTATATAGTATGCAGGTGAGGTTGATACTTCCATACCTCTGGAATTACAACGATATGTAAAGGGATATTTCTAAATGACAGGTATCCCGTGTATTTCTGTCCCAGATATTTGCAGTCATTGCAGTTGTGTTGGTAACAGAACCTCTGTGGCATGGGTTGCCACCTTTTCAAATGGCCATTGTGGGACACTTGCGGGACACACATCGGTATTTACAGTCCGACACATACCCACGGTCAGTACACAGGATAGCACATATTTTTATTCTCAATACATACTTATTGTTGTGGGATTTTGGCTACTTATCATATTGCATGTAACATTTACGTATCCTACATAGAGGCATAGCTATTTATGCAACTATTACATATTATATGGGACATAATAATGTCCTACAATCTCGGACAGTTGCCCTTTGTAATGTTTTATGTCAGGACACAACTGCCCAGGGAGGTGCTGTCCCTCCTAATGTGGGACAGGTGGTAACCGTATGCATACGGCTAGGTATACCCACACCTACCGTAATGATCTACCTCCAAGTTGGCACTAACAGACACACGATGTGGACACACACTCACACATTACAGTCACATGGACATGCACGCGGCACCCTCCACACACATACACAGACTATGGCAATCACAAACTCAGTCGAACACAGTACCTACGTGGACCGCAACACCGGCAGCAGTAACTAAATGTCCCTTCCTATCGTGATAATATTACTCACGGTTCTACTCTTCCAGTACTGTGTTCTTTCAGTCTTTCAGCCTCGTGGTTACGCGTGTCGGTATGTGACACATTCCATAGTTGGCGGTATCCTATTTATTTGTACCTCCAAGGTTTCATGAATGTCGTTGACCTATCTATATATTTGCAGATATCGGTGAATCCATATATATCAACATATATCTCTCTATCGCCCTTTCTATCTGTATTATATATATATATATATATATATATATATATATATATATATATATATATATATATATATAGCTGACATTGTCTACTTGTCGGTGTATACTGATTCCTGGACTCCACATGTTTGTGTCTGTACCTGTCACATTACACACCTGCCGTAGGTACATCTTGGCTACCATGGTGTTAGGTGATTATATACATGATTGCGTGTTCTACTCCTGGCAGTGGTCATTTTACCCTTCAGAGCAGGCGCTATTAGTACAGGGGTGAATAATGCTGGTTTCATCTGTTCTGGACATCATTGACCGTGATCTGCACGATATTCGGAGAAGCTTAGCCTTGTTTCACGCATATCCATATAGTCATTTTTAAACGATGCTTACCAGCAGGGGGCAACTCATATTTCTGCTAATGTGTGCTAAACATGATCTGATGACCTGCATCTGACATGCATTATTTGTGCCTTCGGGATTATGTTACATCCCTTGCAGGACGTGGGACCGGGAACATGCACGACGGTCACTGCATTTACCACTTGGCCATCTGGGATATGTACACATGTTATGGCATTTTGTATGTGGAGTATACTACGGCTGTTACTCCATACTGCACTCACATGGGTAACTCAGTTAGTTTACATATGGATGAGTAAAGTTAATGGTATGTCCATGTGATGTTTACTGGATGTGCTCCAGCATTGGGTATGTATATCACAGTGAGCCACACACAATAATGTGCTACACCTTCAAACGACCGTAGGTGGAGCATGCTGGGGTGATGAATACCTGTCATGGGTACACCCCATGCCTTTACACAACATCCATGATTACATTATGTGGAGCCCCTCATTAACGCAGCAGGGAATCCATGCAGAGTGTGTGTGTGGAACAGTGCTTAAACACATGTGATCCACCGATTGCCTCTGCTCCACTAAGCAATGGTTGGTTACTCAATGTTGTGGCAACAGCAGACACTGTTTGCCTCGTTTGGTGTATGGCCTCTGACAATCGGGCGTGTACCTACTGATGTACCTGGGAACCTATACACACAGCACCAACATATGCTGATATGAGCATGTACTGTTCAGGTGTTGACATTCCTTGTTCCAATAGCTGTTGTGTGTACAATGTTTGAGGGCTGCCTATGTAGGATTCACACAGTGGGATACCTATACATTGCAATTTACAGGTGGTTGTATGTGGGTGCTATCCATTTTACTGTGTGTGCAGGTGGAGAGGTGTGTCAGTCCATAGGGGCCTACACTGTCAGAGTATGTGCTATACATTCCCTCTTTGCCAAGGCGTAGGCATATTGGGCATGCCTCCATCTGCCTACTGGGGCTGGCACAGTATGTTCGTGGTCTGAATCCCTCTGTGCCTGTGATGGCCTTGGCAATTGCGGTGGGCTATGAGGGCCTTCACCATTTTGTCCCTGCTGCAGCTTTTTCCGCAGGATCACATTAGGTAGCATGGCACAAACTATGAAGATGTGGGCACACGTGCCTGAAGAGTACTGCAAGGCTCCACCAGATGTGTCCAAGCAACGGAAACGTGATTTCAGCATCCCGAACACACACTCTATGATGATTCTGGTTTGTGTGTGTGCCTCATTATGGCGTTCTTGCATGGGTGTGTGTGCATTTCTGATGGGAGTCATCATCCATGGCTCCAGTGCATAGCCAGCATCCCTCACAAGGTGGCCATGTGGGATGTCCCCCCTGACAAATACCTGGTACAGCTGTGAGGCATGCCAGATATGGGAGTCATGTTAGCTTCCAGGGCTGCCAGCACACACATCCATGATAATGCCCTGGGCATTGCACACGACCTGGCATTTGATGGAGAGGAATCCCTTGTGGTTTATGTAGAGCCTACCATGCTCACTGGGTGGTGACTTGATATGTACGTGCATGCAGTCTATCGCACCCAGTTCCTCCGGGTAGTGTTCCACATGGTGGAAGTGACGCATATTGCTGGCCAACTCCTCCTGAGTTCGGGGGAAGTATATATTTTCAATGGCATGTGGTAACATGGCATCCAGGAACTGGTGTAGTACCCTGGATGCTGATGCCTGTGAGATCCCCATTATATCTCCAGTTGGCATTTGAAAGGTACCTGTGCCTAGTATACGTAAGGTTACAGATACCTTCGTGTCCACTGGAATGGGTTCCCCTCTGTTGTTTCTGGTTCTCAGGCGTGGCCGGCACAGCTCAACAATTTGCTGTAAGATGTCCCTGTCCACCCTGTGACACTCTACTATCTCCAGATCATGTAGCTCCTGGTAGGTTACCCTTGGTCTGAACACTCTTCTCCTCCTCCGGGGCCTGCGGTGGTTGTCGGCATCATCCTCCACAACACCATCAGTCTCTAACACATGGTGATGAATCACAGCTATGGCAGCTCCCAACATGTACATTTTAAAAGTTCCCCATGTGTTTACACCTATGGTGCAGTGTTTGGGAATACACAGGTGTGTGTAGGGTGCTTTCACACTTTATACTATTGTGCTGTGAACACCGATGATGTCATAGTATGTGTGTACGATCGTAGCTACAGGGTTTTTATGTGTTTTACTACAGGAACTACTATTGTGGTGCCTTTGGTGTTGAATTACATTTGGCTGCTGTGGATTACCTCTTGCCCTTCCCTTTACATTTCTGCACGTTTCACCTACCATTTTCTGGCATACATCCAGCAGCCTGCTTTCATTTGTACTTTCCTAGACCTGGCTTATCTTGCGTAATGTGTTCTGTTGCCGGTCTGCTGTAGGTTTGCTTTGCTCTGCTATGACAGTTCTCCTATCTTTGTTATCCAATGCCCCCCCTCCTATCTTTGCAATCCAATGCCTCCCCTATCCTGTTTTGCATGTTTCTGCAAGCAGACTTGTCAGCTGCTGTCGATTGGCCGCCGTGAGTTGATAGGTGTTAATTGCTCAGTTGTATTCCAATTACCCTACTGCGGCATTTCCTTCTTTTCTTCCCCTGACCTTCCTGTTCATGCTATTGTTCACTGCGCGTGCATCCGCTTACCAGGTTTCGGGTACGTTTTCATCCCGGGACACATGTGCTTTCGGGCACCATATGTGCTCTCAGCTAAACAATTCTATACCTACCTCCCCACCCTGTCCTGCAGCTTTGCTTAGCAACAGCCAGGCCAGATTTGCATTGCTCCAATGTGCTTACAGCTACGGTGGCACACCCCTCTGCTGATGTCATGTATCACCTCTGAGCCACTCCTCGGTGTTATAGCACTGCGCCGTATGGTACATCCTTCTTCTGGCGGGACATTTGTGATTCAGTATTACCTGCCTCATTTGCATGGCATTGACTACTAATTCATAGTTACCACACCAAACATTGTCGCAGACCTTTAGCAACCCTTGCACCTTGATTGTGGTGTACCATGCATACCATTGCGTATTATGGTGAAATCCTGATTTGTATTACATTGCGATTTTATGACATTTGTATATATTTTCTTTGTGTTCCAGTTTGCGCACACATGCCCTGCGGTTGTTCTGTGCGTTACTATGGACATGACATTAAATGTTGTTTTTTAGGTGTTGTGCATCTTTTCTTATGCCATTGGCTGTGTATTTAGCCACTGGCATATGTTAACTTTGTAACACATGAGTCTGGTCCACTTCCATAGCTCCGATGTTCTGTTTGGGAAAATGGAAACCGTGTTTTTTGGTTTACATTTCCGTGGGCTTACGCTACGCCTGCACCACTTCATGAATCGCTATATGCCTTCATTTGCATGGTGCGACACTGCGCATGGGGTGATTAGCATACCTAAGCCGAGAGCTGCGCATTTCTGGTGTACGCCGGTAGTGCATGTGGAATTGGATCGTACCTGAATCTCTCAGCGACCATATTTGGCATTATGCCACCTACGCTACGCCTGTGCCTGGCGCAAGCTTCATGAATCCTGAAGAAAATCTATTTTCCTGTATGCCATATGAATATAATTTTGTCTAGTTTCTTCATACATATCATCATCAGTAATGTGAACAAACACTTTGTTAAAATAGTCTTGAATATACATTATATCTCCCTTGTCAGGTTTCATAAATGTTCTTATTTTGACAAAGCAATGTTAACAGTTCATTTTCAGTCACACTCAAGTTGTATGCATTTATTTTATTTATTTTTTTATTTTTATTTTACATTTGTTTTCCGGGCTAGTCTAACTGGATATATGTGTATATATATGGGTGAAAAGCTCCAAGACAGATACAAACAGACAATAAGTAATTGTTACAAAAAAAACAAGAAGTAGACATAGAAGATATCTTACGCATTTAACAGTAAATATCATAAAACTATATGCAAAGTTTAGAGCAAGATAATATAAATATGCTAGTGGCTAAAGAATAGTTTCCAGGTTCTTACTAGATGCTTACTATTGCACTACAGAAGATTAATTTAGTGGAGAGAGAACAGCTAGAAAATATATTAGTAGCATTAATGATAGGTTAGTCAGGGTTGGTACAAGGGCACAGCCAGTGTGTTTTTAGGAAGGTTTTAAGTTTTTGTTTGAAGAGTGGTAAGGAAGGAAGGGAAGTAAGTTCAATAGGTTGAAGGTTCCAGTTTTTTCCAGTTGTGTTTGAGAATAGAGAGTCCCCTGCCATGTTGTGAGACTTGCTGATGTTAACTAGGAGTTTGTTTGATGAACGCAAGGCATTACTATTTTTGTAGGGGATTATGAGGTCTGAGAGTATTGGAGTATTGTTTGGCTGGTAAAGGACCTTATGGGCAATTGTAAGTTGGTTGAGCTGAAGCTGGTTTTGAAGTTCAAGCCATCGGAGTTGTTTGAGATTCTGACAGTGATGGGTTCTGAAGGGTTTACCAGTGGCAAATCTGGCAATATTATGATAAGAGGTAGCAAGTTTGAGAAGATTCTTTTTGGATAGATTAGTGTATGTTGGTGAGGCATAGAGTAGAGTAGAGATTAGATGGGCATGGGCAATGGTAGTTCTTGCTATAGGTGTAAGGAAGGGTTTGACTCAGTACAAGCAGCCCATTTTTCTGTTAACTGATTTTATAGTGTTGTTAATGTGGGTGTTGAAGTTAAGGTTGTTGTCTATTGTAATACCAAGGAGTTTGGTGGTAGAGTCTGGGCATATGAGGGTACCATTGTTAGAAATGACTGAGATTTATATTGGTGTGGACCTACAAGTAGGAGTAAAGCGCAGGACCTTTGTTTTTTGGGATTCAATAGGAGGCAGCGCTTTAATAACCATGTCTCAACTATGCTAAATACTTTCTGGGTTTGGCATTGCAGTTCAGAAGCAGATTTAGCTGTGTAGATTAATGTAGAGTCATCTGCATATTGTATACAAGTTGCATTGGGAATAGCCAAGAAGAGATCATTAATAAAAATTGAAAATAAGAGAGGACCTAGAATGGAGCCTTGGGGAACTCCCAGTGTGACTGGTAGGTGGGATGATAGATTATTTTCCCAGCGCACTGCTTGTTGCCTATTGTTCAGGTAGGAAGTAAACCACTTTATAGATTGAGTATCCAGGGAAAGCGATTTGAGAATATTGATAAGCAATGTGTGGTTTACCATATCAAAAGCCTTTGAAAGATCAATAAATAGTGCTGAAGAGAGTAAATTGTTATTGCGGTTTCTATTAATGGTGTCTGTAAAGGATAGGAGGGCAGTAGTGGTAGTATGGAATGGCCTAAAGCCAAGTTGGCCCTTAGCTAGTAAGTTGTGTTGAGTTAGATGACCTATTAGCTGATGGTGAATGCATTTTTCCATTATTTTTTCTAAGGGGGATAGAAGGGCTATGGGTCTATAGTTAGAATATTCATTGGAGTTGCCACCTTTGTGTAGGGTGATAATGTGTGAGACTTTCCAACTGGTAGGGATATATCCTTCTTTAATGGTTCTATTTATTAGGATGGATACAGGATAAGCTACTGCTTTGGCTGCTATTTGCAGGTATTCAGCTGGGATTTGGTCAGCGGAAGGGGTACAAGGCTTCAGTTTTGCTAGGAGTTTGAAAATAAAGTTAGTAGATATAGGTTGTAATAGGAAGGTAGGAAGAGTGCTTGTTATCGGGGTGGGAATGCTAGAGGTGTCAGGAGATAGCTGACTGGCTAGAGTTTGGATGGCATCTGTGAAGAAGGAGTTAAAGTCATTAGCAGTTTGGATGGGAGTCTCATGATTATCTTCTATCAGTGTTGGTGTACTGGAATGTCCTGGATATAGGAGTCTATTGATACTTGCCCAGAATATTTGAGGGTTATTTTGGTGTGTTTACTGTATTTTGTAGTAAAAGTGCTTTTTTGTCTAAGAGTATGGCTTTTTTAGTTGCATTTCTTATTTGGCTAAATGTCTGTTGAGTAGATGAGCTTTTGGTAGTTCGCCACCTAGTCCAGGCTTTATTTCTAAGTAGGATTTCTTGCCTGGTATCTTTGGTGAGCCAAGGGGCTGGTTTTGACCTAATTCTTATATTACGTATAGGTGCATGTTGGTCTAGGATAGTTAAGAATTTAGAGTTAAAGTATTGGACAGCATCTTCTAATGAGAGGGTTTTTAAACAAGTCCAATTACAGGCACTAAGTTCACTCAGAAATAGTTATTGGTTAAAATGCTTGTTTGAACGTAAAGTCCTATATGATGTTGGGTGGGAGATATCTTTTTTTTGCCTAATTATATAGGTTAAGCAATGGTCACTTACATCATCAGGGAAGGTGCCTACTTTGTATGCTTGGTGGTGATTATTAATGAGAATCCAACCTAAGGTGTTCTTTTTTGGTTTGGTTTGTTAACTCTAGTTGGGGAGGTGATGGTCTGAGAGAAGCCATGAAGGTTAATATAAGAAGTAGGATGCTCAGTATTGATGCACTTCCAATCTATACTGACATCACCTAAGATTAAAGTTTCTTGTGGGAAGGTTGCTGTGACCCAGCTAAGAATATCCTCTAAGGTGCTAATACTATTTCCAGGAGGTAGATAAATGCATAAGATATTTATGGATAGGTATGAAAAGGGGTAGAACTGAGTACAATGAGGGGCAAGCCTACCCCCAGCCACAGAAGACCAAAGAGAACCAGGCATTTATGGTCTTTAGTTTTAGTATTCAGGTAATTTCTGATCTCAAAATCATATAATTTCTCAAATAAAACTAATGGAAGAACAGTGGGTGGGTTAAAAGTACTAGCTCTTTTTAAGACATAACTTGCATTTTCCACATTTTCATGGTTAAACATGCATAAAAAAATTAAGGTTTCTGATAATTTCAAGTCCGACAAAATGCTATCTGTTTTAGCTCGACAAGTAGGGACAAAAGTGTAGCCTCTACTCAATACTTCAGCATGCTCAGTTTGATACAAATTGTCTGTAAAGTTAAAAACATGAAAGTCACCTGTTTTATTTGAAATTACTACTGGAAGATCATTTGAAACATTTTCGTTTATCTGTCCATGTTGAGTCATCCATACTGCTTCTGCTGGTACCTCAGGTTCCCTTGGTTGTAGTTTTTCCTCTCCTGGTTCACATTGTAGTTCCCGCTGTTTCTCAAATGCTCCGAATGCCTCAAGGGCTCCCGCCATAAAGGGACATCACTATTGCTGCCAAAATACATCATTTCCCCCTCAGTGCTATTCTGTCCATCACTAAATGTCTGGTTCTCTTTGGTCTTCTGTGGTTGGGGGTATGCTCGCCCCTTATTGTACTCAGTTCTACCCCTTTCACATTTCTTTTCTTTACGTTTACTAATCTCTCTCACAATGTTTTCAATTTTAGTATACTCATTCAAGTATTGTGTTTTATAAGTAGCAAACAATGTATTTCTTAATCACAGTGTCTAAAATGTTTGCTTCAGTAACGAGCTGCTTAATTTCATGTTTGTTGTGTTTAATTAGCAGCTCCAACAGTTAAACACCTTGCTTATTCATAGATTCATAGATTCATAGATTAGTACTAAGCTAACTGCCCTTGCGGGCCATTGTAAGCCTAGCCAATTATCCCTTGTGAGACTCAAACCCTGCACCTTGTGTTTGTAAGGAAAACACCTTAACCATTAGGCCACCCTCCCAACCCTTAAAAAAGTTCTATGAGGTTGTGGTGCAAGGGAGAACCGTGCAACAACCCAGTGGGGTATTTTCAAGATCTAAGACCAATGGGTATCTGCTTATACCTAACACATTCCACCAAATAAGCATTTTCTACTTGCAGTTTATGGCATTTAGTGAGCACATGTTCAAATTTTGAAATAGATTGTTATAAGGTACCATTATGTGTGGTTTCTTTAGTGTTAAATTCAAACACCTGATTAAATTACCCTTTAAGGTCTATGGTATTAGTACCTACTTGAGAGATGTTTCCATCCAAGTTATGTAGAGGTTCAAGGTTCTTGTCCTGACAACTCCTGTTCATTAGGCAGTTAGGAGTACGATTAAACTCACATACACTACTAGTGGGACTGCCCCTTTGGATGTAGTGAATTTGGACATTAAGTTCTTGCACAAGTTGAGTTAAGATGTTAACACTCACCTGTAATTGCCCCAGCAGTCCTAATTAGAAAAGAATACAGGCAGTTTTTCTCAGTGGTTCACGATGACAATTGTTACACATTTTTTGTTACGAATAGAACAATCCAACGTTGTGTAATGAATGATAAATACATTGCATATTGTTTGTCTTTTGGCTTTTCCCAGGTAGGGGTCACCACAGCGGAACTCCGGTCCGCTAATGATTGGCAGTAGAGTCTTACGTGCTGGCTTGTCAGGCCTAATGCACAACCTTCAATGAAGGAACGCCCATTCACGCATGTTGCCACACAGAAGATGCTCTAACTGAGAATCAAACAGGCAACGTCTGACTGTGAGGCGACAACACTACCGTAGCACCACCACCGCAGTTCATAAATACATTGCATATACTCCTTGTGAATTTGTGTTAAACATAACACTGATAATATTTTCTAATCCAAAAACTGAAGGTAGTGAAGACACCAGCGTGCCAGCAAGAAGTTTAAAAATGTATTACTAATTAGCCAACAAGATTAAGTGCTTTCATCAGTCTATAACCAAGACTTCATCAGAATCTAATAATTTAACAAACTCTATAATATTTAAATAGTAAAAAATCACATGACCACCACGTCAATTAACAACAGAAGCAAATTTGTTAACCCTATGTTATCAAGTAGAAAAGAAGGTAGTTGTTAGAACATAAGGTGCAGGGTTTACACTTTGTATGATTTTAAACGCAGTACACTACTGATTGAAATAAATTCATTAAGGCCAGGGGGCACACAATCATTCAACCTTAGTTGCCACATTATTTCTCTATATCCGATAAGATCTTCCCATGGCCCTCCCCTCATATTTATTTGAGCCTGACATTACCTCAGCTGTTTTTCCAAATGTAATCAATTAACACCTTCTACCTCTGAAAAAGATAATCAAATGGGTGTATTTTCTTCACTCAGCACATGCCACATACAGAAACGGATTTACAAGACATATAAAGTGGAGCACATATACTCAAACCTTGACTTTCTAATACTTAACATTTATGGAGCACTATATCCATTTCATCAAAGTTGACCTTTGTCATTTCACAGCAGATGTCTATATGCTTTTGATATTTGCAACAGTTAGCCTAAAAAATCATGCCACAGTAAGGACAAATGTGTGCAGTAGAAGACCATGTTCTTATCTTTCTTTTGTGAGCAGTAACTGTCTTTGATACATTATGTAAAGTGATGACATTATGCTTTGCATGCATTTAGATATGTATTGTTTCTTTGTTTCCTTTTCATTTACTTCACATAATGCACACACAGGGAATTCTACCTGTTAAGCTTATATTCAGAAATTTGTTATAATGTTTTTCTCCTTGGTAAGTCAATGTAAGTCAATGTAATCTCAAAGTTTTTTGTAAGTCTATTCTCCCTGACACACCCTCTGTAACTATACATCAAAGTGGCAGTAGTGTTAAACACTTAATTACTCATTTACTACTGCAATGCAGACATACTCGCAAGCCCTTAGCAAGCCCCACTTCTCAATATTTGCTCTTGCACTGCTAGGGTGGGTACATGGCATCATGTAGGTCCTTATACAGTGTCTACCTGCCCAGTACTTCAAGCAAACTCTGTGATTCATGAATGATGTTGAGTCAATAACTGATTTACATATTCACTATGTTCAGGGCTGTTAATCTCCACTATATAGGCATAGCCTTGGGCTTATGAATTTATATCACAGTAAGGGAGACTACTTGGATTCACCAACTTGAGATACTGACTGCTGCAATAGCATAACTTTGGTTGAGCTTCCATACAAAGTTAGACAAGGTATGTGATGTTTCGTTACTATTAATTGTTAGACTGAACAGTTGAAGTGGTTATATTTCAGATAACATTCTGTGATATCTTCAGTTAGGTCATGTCTGTTGGTTTAGAAGGAATAGCAGTTGTTATTTGGAGTATCTTCATCTAATGTTGTGTTCCTTTACAGCAACATTCTTCTAAAGATCTGAAAACTTGATAACATTTTTATATGAGAAGTAGCAATGTGAAGGTCGCATTTTAAATCAAAAGCTGTTGTAACACAGTTGTATATGCCTGACATAAATAAAGGTTATCCCAAATGGTAACATTTTCATTTAATAAACTTGATTCATTAATGCTGCTGTGTATTCAAGAGTTATATATTTTTTCATCTTTAGTTAAGTTTGTCATTGCATTGTTTGTTGGGGGGTTAGTGGTATATATTACGTGTGTTTTCATATATATCAGCTAGTTATTGTTTCCTAACGATGCATGTATAGGTGCATATCTGTTTTCTTGCCAATCTTTATTTGATACATATATTTGTTTGTAGTTTTTACTACCATAGAGAGACACAGCTCAAAAAAAAATCGGTCCCACATAAACCTACATTGTCAGATACTGAGAATAAAGAAATAGTGCATCCCCTCTATCAAGATGGATCATACAAGAAAGTCTTAGCTGACAAGCCTTTCTGTGTCCATATCTGGTGGCAGTGATTGATTATATCAGTGTTGTGGTTGGCCATGGTTATGAGTGTAAACAATCAAACACTGGGCCAGTGACAGGATCACTAAGTCCAAGAAAATACCCAGTGCTATATTATGGAAAAGGAGGGCTACTGGTGGTGTTCCTGCTACAGAATCACAACTCACTGAGTCGGACAATTTCTTTTCCACTTTAACAAATCTGGACAGCTCATAAGGGGCTACCAGTGCAGCAGTGGACATAGTTGCAGAGGTGAAGTAACTGCTATGTCATCAATTATCATATATATGATGTGTGTGTGTGTGTATATATATATATATATATATGTGTGTGTGTGTGTGTGTGTGTGTGTGTGTGTGTGTGTGTGTGTGTGTGTGTGTATTAGGGAGAGAAAGAGGGTGAAATATTGAGAGAGAAATAAAGAGGGGACAGAGAAGTAGGGGAAAAAGAGAGGATAAAGATATTGGTATACAAGATCTTTATTTTTATGCATAAGTAGGTGAGGTTTGTCTTTAACTTGTCATCTTCATATTAATGCTCATCATCCCTCTTTCAGTCTCCATTTTGTCAGTCTAGGCATATCTGGTACTGAGGTTCAGTGACTACCTGCAAATGGTATGGCCACACCTTTTTTAACTTGTACTAATTTTTAGAATTTATCTTGAAGCTTACTTTAATTCTTTTTTTAATTTAACTTGTATCTATTATTGCTTAACACTGTGTGATTAAGTATAAGTCTGATAATTGTTTTCCTGCATTTCTTTAACTGTTGTGTTTTATTACCCTAGTCACATGTGAAATCCACACATGGTAGAACTAATTTTGGCCATACCACCTCACACACACACACACACACACACACACACACACACACACACACACACACACACACACACACACTGACATGCGCACACACACATGTATATAAACATTACTACTGAATCATTTACACCTGTTGCTACTGGCAATGATAATGGATACTTGCCATTAACCTTATTTTTCACTCTTAAACACTAACTTCTTAAATGTAAGGTTTGTCTTCTTGTACCTCCCTCCACTGCAAATGATGATAACTGTGCCCTGCCCTTTACACATCTCTTTGTGACTTAGGGTTGCTTATATCTGATGTGCTGAGTGAATAGTTAATGCTTGCTTATACTGATGCATGCTTTTATCAAATGTGTCATACTGATGTATTTCCTGCTCACATTCAAATGATTGTTATTTAGCTTTTGATCCTCCTTTTATATGTACTAGTATTGTTAATAGGGCAGTCCTACTAGTAAATAATTAGTGTTTGCTGAGCACCTTGTGCAAATAATGCTAAGTTAGTCCTTGTTATGACTGGGGTGTCTACATTGGACAATTTTATTGCATGATGCACAGTATTGGGCAGTTTAATAGTTATGTTGCACATATAACTCACAAGTTACCAGTGACATTTTTATATAGTTTAGCCACGTTTATCTTATTGACATATACTATTTGCCATTAAAATCATAGGATCATAGGAGATTACTAGGCTATTGACCCCTAGTTCATCTTACGCCTAGCTGTTTCAACACAATGTAATACCATAGAAATGGTAGTCAATACCCAAGATTGCATTTAATGATGACTGCCCATGTCCAGGAGGGTTGTGGGCTCTATCCCTGTAAGAATTTGTGGTGCCCCATCCACTCATCCAGGTTCCTCTTGAACAGTGTCATAGAGATGCTCTGTTTAACATGAATTGGTAGCCTTTTCCAAAGATGTGGCAGTCACTGGGAGATAATTATGTCCCTCCAGCATGTCCTATTTAAGTTGCAGGCCATATTTAGATCCCTGGAATGGGTAGCCCTAGTCCCATTTGATTTACAGATATGCAGCAAGTTCATTAGGTTTGGGTCTTGGATTGCTCTCAGGGTTTCCACTTAGGTAGTCAGTGTGTAAACTCTTTTCTGCCTCTTAGACAGAACCATAAGAAGTTATGCATGCCTACATCTGCCAGGATTCTTCACAGCTGCTGGTTCTTCTTTAGAGTCTTCATCTGTATCTGCTGACCTTGCTGACCTTACATGTGATGCTGGGAGCTGCAGTACTTTGCCTTGTTGTACTTGTTTAGTCTGTTTCCTGATAATTATATTGTGCAACATTGCAAAGAGTGGGACGATTTTGGCTAAGGTGGCTGAATCATAATGCAGGGTACCACCAGATGTGTCTAGACTTTGGAACCTTGATTTCAGCAAGCCATATGCATGCTCTATAATATTCCTAGCTTGAGCCTGTGAATAGTTGTAAGATTGCTCAGTAGGGTTGTGTGAGTTTCTCATGGGTGTCATGAACCAGGGTTCTAGTACATAACCTGCATCCCCCACTTGATGCCCTTATGGAAAGTCACCCCTAGCCAACCTTACATACAGGCCACAGGTGTGTCATATGTGTGAGTCATGAAAACTGCCAGAATTATCTGCACACAAATTGTAAATAAGCCCTTAGACATTACAGACCACCTGACAGTTAATAGAGTGACATCCTTTTCTGTTGATGAACCTCCTTCCCTGTTCACCAGGAGGGTATTTACTTTGATTTGTTTGCAGTGTATGGCATCCAGAACCTCAGGGAAGTGTACTATGACATACAAATGTTGTATGGTTGTAGCACTCTCCGATGGGGTGTGTGGAAACCAGATGTGATTGCTTATATTCTGTAGCATTGCAGTTAGAAACTGGTGTAATATTTCTGAGGCTGAGGCCTGTGACACCCTTAATATATCCCATGTAGGTTGAGTCTCTTAAAAGAGCCTGTAGATCATATACGTAATGCTGCACATACCTTCATTTTCACTGGAATGGGTTCTTCATGATCTGGTGGGGCCTCAGGTGAGGACAACAGAGGTTGTATATTTTCCTTATGGTATCATTGTCCACCCTGTAGCACTGTACAGTTTATGTGTCATGAAATTCAAGTCTGAACACTCTTCTCCTTCTTGGCTGATGTCTGGCAGCAGCATAAGCAGCACCTTATAGCAGCAACGCATAGCATTTTTTTTCTAAGTGCATTCGTGGATGTACTCCAAAGAGTATGGAAAATTAGGCCAAAGTGAGACTGGCATGTACAGGTGCATTTTATAAATTCTTAATTCACTCTGCCTTACTAAATAAGTTAATTGGCTTGTATTTCATTTACTTATGCCTTTATTAGCATATTCTGCCACTTACCCTTGCTGTGTATCCTGACGGAACATGCAGATCTGTCTAATGAATACCAGTAAGCAAGCTCACTGCTGAGAGTAGCGCAGACATACTTAATGTGACGTGTAGGTGCTCATGGTTTTGGCCGATGTGTAATCGTAACGAGTGAGAAAAATAATTATTTTCAACTCAGTCATGATTAACAACAAATGGAATGGCTTTCAGAGCTGACTGCATCCAACCATCTATGGATAGACGTGCACTTGTTGTGGCTGCATTACCAAAGCTTACCAACAATATGGTATTACAATGTTTCAGGCCTATAACATCTCTCTAAAAGAAGCAGCAAGACTTGGGATTAAGGTGATTTTCTGTCAAAATAATAAAAGAAAATGGTGGCAAATATTTCATTTAAACAGATGATTACAGATAACAGGTGATTGCAGACACCCACTGATTAACAGTGGGCTGCATTAGTATAAAGCATACACCTGGGCATCTAGCAAAATATATTAATCTCCAGTGTCCATAATATACCTTTATTGCATAATTGTAATGATTCACAGGGCTAAATGAACAATAGGAGATGGGAGAATACTACGTATCTAATATCAGAACATGCTAAGATAGTTAGACATCCATATGCATGAGAGAGGCCATGTCTTTTGGATAAGACATTAAACTGAAACCCCATCTGCTTGAGGTGATGAAAGATCAGATAGCTGTAAAATATCCCATGGCACTCAACCTAATTACTATGGGTATATTGAGTTTATTTGTCATTAAAATAACTTTAAACATCTTAGAGCAATGGAGCCTAATTTGCAAATACATTATAGAATAAATTATTGATAGAAAAGGGAAAATATCCTTCCACATCTGCAAGGAACATTATATGATGAATACAAGCAAACAGCAAACCATATCCTCCTTAATATAAACATTTAGCAAAAAAAATATGTGTATTGATACATGTCATAATGTATAACTTCAGTGTTCTCATTCATAGTATGTTCTAAATTAATAAGTAACTTCAAATCTGGCATGAAACTGCACCCTAAGAAACACTGGAGAATGTTACATTGCAAAAAAAGAAGCAACATTGTTTCTAATTTTTTTTTTGAAAAGCAGAACCATTGTAATGTTTGGGTAGTGCATCATACCTCCATTACTTGTGGTCCAACTATCCTTCTTGAAAGGAAACGTAGAAGCTAGTATCCATATATATATATATATATATATATATATATATATATATATATATATATATATATATATATATATATATATATATATTATATATATATATTTATATATGTGTGTATGGGTCTGGTTCATTTTGTTGAAAGCACATTTTGCTGAATTTTATTTCAGCAAGACTAAATCTCCGAAAGCACAAATCGCTGAAAACTCTTTCACTGAATTTCATTTCACTGAAAATAGTAGTGGCAGTGTATATGCCCTGTTCCCCACTGTAGTGCAATGCTGGAGTTAGAATACATAGTTGGGGGGGGGTGTAGGGCTGGGGGGTGTGGGGGGTGTAGCCCCCCCACCTAGCTTGTTTTATACTATGCAGTTTCTGTTAAGAGGGTAAGTACTTTTTAATCAAACTAGGTGGGGGGCTACGCCCCCCACAGCCCCCAGTGTGGGGAACTGTGACCCCCACATCCCCCAACTATATATTCTAACTCCAGGATCACACTACAGTGGGGAACAGGGCATAAACACTGTCACTACTATTTTTGGTGAAATTAAATTCGGCAAAATTAGTTTTTGGCGATTTGGTCTTGGTGAATTACAATTCGGTGAAAATGTGCTTTCGGTGAAATGAACCAGATCCATATACACACACACACATATATATATATATATATATATACACACATATATATATATATATATATATATATATATATATATATATACACACACACATATATATATATATATATATATATATATATATATATATATACACACACACACATATATATATATATATATAAATATACATATATATATATATATATATATATATATATATATATATATATATATATATATATATATATATATAGAGAGAGAGAGAGAGAGACATAGATATATAAATATGCATGTGTGTGTGTATATGTATATATATATATATATATATATATATATATATATATATATATATATATAGAGAGAGAGTCTTATTTAACTTCTCCTTCCACTATCTCAAACCAGATAAATAACAATAGTACTTTATTCCCCTTTTGGTGAGTAATTAACCAGGCACATTCCTCAAATGGAATGTTGACAGAATTTCCTCTGTAAAAGTATACATGGCATAAGTAACATGCCCTTTGCAGACTGCCTCAAGGCCCTATCCCTGTATTCAGTTTCCTATTTGCTGCTGAGGGGAGATCTGTGCCTGGAGTACAGCGCATTGTCAGACCCCAACCTGATGGACCTCCTGCATATCTGCAAAACAAACATCACCAGAATTACCTATTCAAAAAACTTAAATCTTTCCTGTGATATAAATAGCACATGCTGGAGAGATGGGTATGTATCCCAGAGACTATCCCTTTTCTGGAACAGGCTCCCCATCCACGTGAATCAGAATTTCTCCTTAACCCAATTCATGTGTATCTTGGACAATTGGATGAGGAACAGGAAATTCATCCTTGGATTGGCACTTATGTCTCTAATGGACACAGACAACTTGTAATAGGGTCATCTTCCAAGTCCCTTCTTATACTTATCAAAGATACCAGAACTTGTCAGAGATTTAGGATGCATTGCTAGGCTTAAAAAGGTCCTTCTGGTCATTAGCCTAGTGCACATCTGTGGACTTATAGGTTCATAGGTTCATAATCAAGTTGCACTTGTGGGCCTTTAAGCCTAGCAGGTTTCTCTAAAAGGTGAAAATCAAACCCTTGTACTTTGTATTTGTGAGGGAAATACCTTAAGTATTATGGCAATTGCCAACCCCAGTTATAAACTGCTTCACTAGCCCAGTTATCTAACTCTGTCTTAAACAAAGCAAGAAAGAAAGAGTCATTACTATTTTTATGGTATTCCACAAGCTACCCACCTTTTTGCACAAAGATAGTATTCTTAACTTGAGAGAAAGCAACAAGCACTTTGACTGATAAATTTCTGCTTCTAGCATTGACACAGTGGCTAATAAATGCAGCACCAAACAGTTGCTGAGTCACTTGACAATAAGAACATCATCTCTCACTAGTTTATATGCCACATAATATAAAGTCTTAACTCTGTCTTTACAGACCAAACCACAAAAATCATCAAGCTCCTTGTAATTGTTTCCCCAATTCTTTCCAGCCCACGAACACAGGATTTGAAAAAAAATCCCCCCTTAATCTATGTGTGGCCTAATAATGGCAATGGATACATGTATTATCCCTTACTATCCGTGCAACTAATAGTTCTCAGAATGTCCTTCCTTATCCTGTAACATTTATACAAGACAACACATGCATTGTCATTGAATTTAAATTGGTTATTTATAGTTATTTATAGATTTTTAACACTGATAGCTGCTGGAATATGTTTATGTTCTACCATGTAAGGATACATGTGGTTTAATACCCTGAAATGATCACTTTTTGAGATAACACTCTATTTACCATGGGACAGTAATACGATCATCCACATAACTCTGCAGGATACTATGATAAGCAGTGTCTTTCCCTATCATCCCAGTTGTTGCCTCATCAGCATATTGGCTGATCTTCATATCAGGGGGAAAGGATGGTAGGCATAGACTAGACAGAATGGTCCAAGCAGAGATTCTTGTAAAGCACACCGGTTTGAAATAACTTCGTCTCTTTATTTATCAGTCATCTAAAATTTGTAACTTTTGTCTTGCAAACATATTGTAACCTTCAATATTAAGGATCTGTCTATTGTCTTTCTTTCTATAACTGAAAGAAAGCTATTACATGGAACAAAATCAAATGCCTTTCAACAGGAAGGCCGTATTCAAAAACATCAATATCACTGGTGTAGGATTCAGTAAGATTACTTAGACAAGATCTTCCAGGTATGAATCCATGCAGTTGAATATCATATAGCTCTCTAGTGGTAACAGATGACAAGGATAGTAATGATCTCTTAAATCCCTTCCCAGCCATTCTAGTTATACTTATCAGGTGATGCTTAGAACTTGTGACATAACTGCTTCTATTTGAAAATTGAGTTATGATTATGCTGATGTTTTGTCCAAATTTTAGCAACATAGCCACTGTACAAGGTAGCCTGAAAGAAACATGCAAGACAGTTTACCATTTTCAGAAGGCTATTAGATAGAAATTGCTATTATATTATTAGGCTGAGCTGCAGCATTACATATAATTGCATTAATGGCTGTTTCATAGATTCTTAGGTTCATAGGTAATTACTAGGGTATTGATATGTGAGGATTTTAAGAATCGTAGCCTTACATGACTATAATAGTTCTTAGCCTTTACATTTTGCATATGAATCACCTAGTGATGTGGCAAACAAGGATACATTTCCCCTTATCTGTAAGAGCTAGGAATGCTCACCCAGTAATGAATTTGTGGTTAATCATCCCTTCATCTAAATTTTATTTAAATAGAGTAAAAGGAGTACTTTGCTTTCTGTGGAATGGATGGTTCAATAGAAGTGCTATTCTTAGTGATATGAGCCTATCCATCTAACATGTTTGATTTATTTCGCAAAAGAAATTGATATTCCTTGAGTGGGTGTTTATGATATCATTAGACATGTGAATGTTGAATACGTCTGACAGAATATGGTCTGTTATAGCTCTATATATGAGGTACACATCACCTCTCCATAGCTTGTATGATACTGAGAAGAGGGCCAAGGCTTTGAGATAGTCTGCATAGTTTTTATGCTTTAGGTTTTTGCTTTTTTGTTGTCATTCAAGTTGTGAAAACTGTTTGTAGAGTTACATATCAAAAGGGATATTTTCCTCAATGACCATCCAAATGAGTACCAAGTATACTGGAATGTTCACATTCTTGGATCTAGATATATTACCTATAGATATAAACTGTGGGATGAAAAAGTGTTAAGTGCCTCTGCCTGAATATTGGGTCAGGCTGCAATCTTACTATAATTATACTTACTGTTGTGTTGTTTTGGGGATCAAACTTATTAAAAATTGATTACACAGAGTAGTTTCTAAACTGGTTTGCTCAACAACTACTGAATTATCCACCTGCAACCCAATGCTGATACCATAAGACCAGTCTGTAAACAGTGAACATGTTTAAAGAAAGTGTTTTATTATAACTTACTTCAGATTTTTTTCTGAAGTTTTATTTTGGGGATAAATGTCTGAGCTGGAACTTCCCTGCTCATTTTCAAAAAATACTTAGAATATATTTTTCAAATGTGTGAGACCACCACAGGCACAACATCGACTTATTAGCCATTCAATGTTGTCAACTCGGTTTTAGTTCAGGTTTGTGAAAGGCAGATCATGCCTTCTGAACCTGATTGACTTCTTTGAGGCAGTCACCAAAGCCGTAGATGAGGGTAAGGTGGTTCACACAGCCTATCTTGACCTCGCCAAGGCTTTCAACACCATCCCCCATTGTGGAATTATAGCTAAAACACACTAAACTAGGTATAAATCCCTACGTCATAAGATGGGTTGCAAACTGGCTCATTGACAGAACCGACACTGTAAAAGTTGCAGACTCCAAATCTGACCTCAAACCAGTGAAAAGTGGAGTACCACAGGGTTCAGTCCTGGGACCTCTCCTGTTTGATATTTACTTATCTGAAGTATAGGCTAACACAGAAGGCCTCTGGCTAATGAACTTCGCAGATGACTAAAACTAGGAGCCATAGTCAAGTCCCCAAATGATGTGGACATTCTACAGTAGGGCCTCGCTGAGACAGATGCCTGGTGTTAGAGCCATGGCCTCAAGCTCAATAACAAAAAGTGCAGTGTCATCCCCTTTGGTAAAAACTCTGTACCCATAAACTACCACATAGGCAGCAATCTACTTAACACCAAATGTGTGATAAGAGACCTTGGGACCCAGGTGGACAGTAGTCCCTCCTTTGATAGTCATATCGCCACAGTAGTCAGGAAGTCCTTCATTGTAGCACACCTCTTCATAAAAGGGTTCTCATCCGTGAAAAAAGAGGTCATTGTCCCCCTCTACTCAACACTTATTAGACCCATTATAGAGTACAATGCCCCTTTTGGAATGTACCTCACAAGACATCTGCAGCAGCTGGAAAGGCCACAGAAGTACCTCACAAAGAGGATTACTGGCCTCAAACAAATGCCCTACACTGACTGTCTCAAAAAACTCCAGCTTTACTCAGTAGCATATCGCCTACTCTGAGGTGATCAGTGCCTAACATAAAAAGCTGTGTCAAACCCAGAGCTGCTGGACATGCTGTACCTAAAGAAATCCCAATCCCTCCAAGCTACATGCTCTAGGGACCTAAACCATGTCACCACAATAAACAGGACATGCTGGAGGGATAGATTCCTGTCCAAGAGACTTCCCATACTCTGGAACAAGCTACCCATCTATGTCAAGCAAAGTTCTTCATTATCACTCTTCAAGAAAAATCTTAATGAGTGGATGGGAAATAGGAAATACACCCCGGGGATCACTTCTGTGTCTCTGCTTGACAGTGGCACAGGAAAATAACTTTCCTGGGTGGCATAAGCCAGGGAACCTTGTTGGCTAGGCTTACATAGGCCTTTGGGCCGATAGCCTAGTACCTACCTATGAATCTATGAACTAGTCTTCACACTAATACAGTTGATGATTAAGGAATCGATAAAATAATAAAATATTTCCACCTGTCTGAAATAGTTTTTTTACACATTGCATTTCCCCACTTGCATTTGTTTATTTCATTCTCTATTGGAGAGTACTTGTCTGATAATATCATATTAAACAGTAACATGGTGGTGTAGGGATCTCAAGCATTCAGCTAAAGTTCCATTCCACCCCAAGCTGATTTGAATTATTAATGTTAGAAATGCTGAACAGCCTGTTACAGTGATGACATCCTTAAATAATGCTGCATCCAAGATGTAATATCCATGTTTTCTAACATTAACAATTTGTTTATAATCAAATAGTGCCAGGGATCTAGTAATATCCCCAAAGTTCATCCCCTAGCCTCCCCTAAGTTCAGGTTAATGGTAGGTTCATTAAGAGCACCATCAATAAATACATACCTACTTGGAATGGAGAGGCATATCTCATTCGCAACTTCCTTATTGTCTGCACTGTTAATGTTGAGTCATCTATAAAAAACAACAATCATAATTGTTTTCCTATCCAGCAGAATGTTAGTCACTGCAATTTCACAGTGAACGATGTAATCTTGATGATGTAATCACATATTTGATGTAAAGTGATACACATCCCCAAGTCATCCTATTTATTCTGTGTTCATGATAACTTGCAAATTTAATGAGAGAATATAAGGTGTTTTATCAGGCAGATAAACAATTATTAATGATATTGGTAAAATTGTTGCTATCAATCCTATTTACCTTACCATTTCTTGATGATAGCCGTCCTTTGCAATCATATAAAATGTGTCCACTGATTTTCTCATATAAATGCAACTGATATTCCTTTAGCAGACACTGCAGTCTTAGTGCATCTGTTAGTCTCAAAGCCAGATCATTAGTGGTAACTGAAAAACAGCTAAAAGTACAATATCCAGTTCAAACCCTTTTTCATCACTGAGTTTAATTATGCTGTCAACAATGAATAGTCATCAAGACAAGGGCATGTCACCTATCTTTTGCCAGTACTTCACCGAGAAACAATCAAAACATCATTTTTGTTTCTCAAATGATGAAAGAATTTTGAAATTGAATATCTACTAGTTTTCACCCTGGTAGGCTACCTATAGTTACCAACTCCAAATAATTCTTGACATATTATTCTTAACACCTTGGAGTTGGGAACCACAAATAATATGTTCTCTTGCCATGTATGGGGATGTTTCAAACCCAAGGCAACCAGAATTATTACATTTATTTGTCAGAGTTCAGCTAAACTGATCTTTTTGTTCTGTATTGTCAGTTGCTACCTCAAGGTCAACATCTATGTAAAATCTTCTTTTTTTCTGTTTTTGTTTTTTTGTTTATTATTTTGCTTTGTTTCAAGATCTTCTTCCTCACTTTCTTCAACATGTATCTTGTTGGTTTCTGTATTAAAAGGAACCTTTAGATTATAGGTTAGGTTTGTTTTAGAAGTGTCTGCATCAACTGCCAGCCCAACAAATTGAATATTCCTGACTCCCTGTCTTGTTTTACCTAGTGCAATAATTTAAGAAAATAGTTACTTTGCACCACCTTATATTTAATATTTTTGTAACAGAAGCAGAAATTATGCAAGTACTAAAACGTGCCTGGCAAACTTCAAAGTGAGTTGCTTCACAGTTAAACAATTTCTCAGTCTATATAAATTTAAAAAAAAAAATGTGAGGTTACTTGAGCACTATTCTGACATTTGTAAGGAAGATCTTTCATTATCAGAGGTACTCTGTGATACATTCAACTCTATATATAAGTGTCTTTTATCTTTAGTTTTTATGTATATTTGGTGACATTCCCCTTAAAGACATTTAACAAAAACAACACAAGTTTTTAATGTGATCAAAATGGGAGAAGTCAATACATAGTGATGCAAAATCATGTAAACCCTGTCTTCAAAAGATATGCCAACAAAATATATCCATTGCTTACATTAGACTTGCAGCAGCTAACACACCAATTGCTGCCATTAGCATACAACCCTCTAAAGTCTTCTAATTTACATCACAGTTTCAAAAGGAAAACAGCTCACTCAGTCAGGAAGAAGCACTGAGAAAGAACCACTCAAAGAATAGGCCTTGGGGGGAAGGGATATGGGTGGGGCTACCCAATCCAGTGCAGTACCACTTGCAGAGACACAGCAAAGAACTGACATAACTCTATATCAGAGCATAGATGGTCCGTCTGGAGTAGCATGGAGTTTATATGGCTACCATCGGTTGAAGTTAAGCCACATCTATAAAATTCTATAACAAATGCCAGGATGATGGCTTTATGATTGGATCTTACCTCATCGGGAATGAATAAGCTGGGAACAGCTTTCTCCGCCCCCTTTAAGAATGGATGGCCCAATAGCTCATGGGGAGGTAAGGGTCAGCAGAGAGAGGGATGAAAAAAGACACAAATTGAAAAATAGAGTTTAAAGGGTATCCTTGCCTAATTTCCATCTGTGTCTTTTTTTCTGAAACTGGATATGGCTATTAGCCATTAGCGTTAATGCTGCCTAACAATATAGACAAGCATTGTTCACTCAGTCACATGCAATTTATTAAGATGAAGCAGTATAAGAAACACTATCAAACACCCTGTTCTATAGCCACAGAGTGTAATATTCTGACTGCCTGGTGTGTTTGTTTTCACCATTATTAATACTGTATTCATGTCAGAACCCTTTGTTAGTCCACGCATTTCTAACAGTGTTTACTTTTTAATATACTTCTGCCCCACTAATATACCATCAATGTTATTAATTTATAATTTCAAATAACTAATGAAATTGGCCTCCAGTTATCCAGAGTACTCTTAAGTACTTTTCCATTTCCACATACAGTAGTGAGCTATAAATAAGGCACACTTCTTCCAAAAATATACATTTAGTACCTTTATTACCACTTTTAATTTCCATTTCTAGAATGATTTAAAACAGCTAAAAAAGATGCCATCTTCCCTAGGACAAAATTCACTTTTCACCCTTTGTAGTACCTTTCTGTAAGGTTTTAAGCTCAAGTCAGGTCTGCTATCCCAAAGGGTGACAGGACTAGACAACTAGTGTATTCAAGCTGTAACAGAGGCAAATGAAAAAGGAATGTACTAACAGGAGGGACTGAAGTTCTAGAAATGTTATTGGAGCTAAACCTTAGGAACAACTACTTAATGTTCAACAACAGGTTCTATAAGCAGACTGCAGGAATAGCTATGGGACAGCCATGGCTACAAGCCTGGCCAATGTGACTCTTGGAAAATGGAAGGAGGAGGAAGCAGTGTACCAAAGCCCCAATTTTGCATCGATGAAATGCTATCACCATTTGTATCATCTGGGAGGGGGATGAAGCCACACTGAAAGACTTTTACAATTGTATCAATAATTCCACTAGCTTCCTGAGATTCACAACCTCTCACAGCAAGCCCTTGGTCAGCTTTTTAGACCTAACCAAACCTTTTAACTAAGAATGAGCTTCTACAGGCTGCTGATCTGGAAAACCCTCACATGTCTTTCGGGAATATTCAAATAAGGGACTAATCTCTAAGCTTTGGGATTGACTGCTTGTTTTTCCATTTCCCAGATTTTCCTCCAGACAGCTCCCTTGGACCCTCAACCATTGTTTGCAACTGCTTTTAGATAACTGATTTATTGAATGTAATGTATTAGAGCAAGAACACTCATCCATATACCTGCTAAACTGAATAAACTACTAGGAACTTCAACAAGACATCATTATTATGTCTAACTAAAGTGATTTATCTGAACTAATCATTTTTACACTGGTTCTTTAAGTTTTTTTTTTATAATGGCATCCAGTAGATTATGTAAAACATTTAACATCATACTTTCCTTTTCAGTGTGAAATTTGTAAATTCCTTGCAACATTTATTACCTACAATCAACAATTTATCTTTCAAGGTATAATTAACTTTTCCTTGTATATTAGTGAAACGTCCCATGTATTTATTCAACTTGATTCTTGTTTACAAAAAAGCAACACTTATATATTTCATACCATATTTTGCTAACTGTCCTGCCAATTCTATGGCTTAACTGTCTTTTGATATGACTTAGAAAGCAAATCAACTAAGGAAATACTCAGCTTGCCAAAATTCTTGCATCACATGAATTTACTAATATTGCATAATTTTTCCTGTGATTGCTTTAAATCTTTAAACTGCCGCCACTGATATTCTTCATTAACTTCCACTTTAATTGACAACCCCCCAATCAGTCGCTCAATCATAAAAGTCTTTAAAGAAACACTTCATTGAATCATTAAGAAAAAGATCAGGCCTCATCTTTTATACAGCTTTCCTTTGCTTATCTAGCAGATTTAATAAACATAAGTCCACAACAAAGCTCTGTTGTAAAAAAAATCCTTCCATAATTGAACATTATCTTCTATTAAACAATTACTTGAAAATCAAAGTTATTCTAAACAATTATGCTTTACAAAAAGAATAACCATCTTAATCACTAGACACTAAAGAATAATAAGATATCAAGGCCTTACACAGTCTTGCATTGTTTTAATTCATTTATTTTTCCCTTTTTCTTTTTACATTTTAATACTTTAGAGTTAAACTGCCCTTAAAAATGAAATTACAGGTCATATTTTACAAAGGTCTCATCTTTTTTCCAGAGTTTATTATGGATATTATGGACAGTTGGAGCATAAGCATTAATTTTTCTCAGATATTTTGGAATTATACAGAATCTACCACCATTGTAATCCCTTACTCAGTAATAATACTAACACAGCCCCTACTGATTACCATATCAATGACAACCCCTAAATACACAACCTGCGGTGAGAAACCTGGGTACTCAGGTTGATAATCTCACATTCAACTAACATGTAGCAGCAGTGGTCAGAAAAGACTTTTACTTAGTTCATTTCATAAGTAAAGGGATTTCCTCCAAAGAAAAAGGAGGTAATTACCTCTCTATACTCCACCTTCATTAGACCAATAATTGAGTATAACACCTGGTTTTATATGTACCTCTCCAAACATCTGCACCAACTAGAAAGGCCATATAAATACCTCACATAGAGAATCCATGACCTCCAACACCTATCCTATGTGCACAGGCTCAAATGACTATCACTTTACTCGGTATCATACAAGGTTCCTCAGAGGTGATCAGTGTTTTGCCTACAAGGCAGTCTCAGACCATGCCCCACTAGAGATGCTCCATATCCATAAGTCTAACTCCTCACACATTACCCACTTGAAAGGCCTGAATCTAATATGTGACATCAACAAAATCTGCTGGAGAGACAGGTTTGTCAACCAGAGGCAGCCCTGTCTCTGGAATAGACTTCCCATACACGACAAACAGAGTACCTTGCTGACCCTCTTCAAGGGCAACCTTGATGAGTGGATGGGAAACCACAAAATTGTCCCAAGGGTTCCACCTATGTCCTTCACTGACAGGGGTGACAGGTGCTGACTGAGGTTTCTTTTTGGGGATAAACTCTTGGCTAGGTTGTATGGGCCCCAGGGCCATTAGCCTAGTAACCTACTATGATCCTATGATAAATCAATTCAGTACTTTAACTGGTATAATAAAAAAGATGAGTAAACTTGCTCAAATATTAAGGGCAAAGGACCAAACTCCATTTCCTTTCCAAAACACAAAAAATCAAGCTTGTTCCACTGTTGATATTTTCTTAATATTTTAATGTGGGTCTACTACAAGTGTTCTTGTACTACTAGTTGATGACCCACTTGCTTGCTTGTTGCCACTTGCCCTAACTTCCACTAACTCAAACCTTAATTATAGCCATCCTTCCACCAAACACTACTGGACTGCATAGCCCTACTAGAACAGTAAATCTAACCCTAAAAGTCCTACCCGGTCCCTAAACCTACCCATAACACTCCCCCAATCATAAACCTGAAAGCCCCAATTATGGTCTATCTCTAAATGTCTTCTCTAACTCTCTAAATCTAAAACTCCTTTCCTGGTCCATAAAACTACAGTCTGCTGATTGCTTGCTAAGCCTAAACTCCCCTTTCATTCCCTAAACCTAAATCCTACCCCTTAATGCTGCTCGCAAAGATTATTTATGCTCTAGGCCTCCTCCCACTCTTCCTTGGATGCTGTACTAACCTGGCCAGAAGTTAGCTATTATGTACATGTGAGATATGATACCTACATTCTCTCTGAACAGCTGATGAACCTTGCCCAAACATGCATTTGAGTTTCAGTGTGAGCAAACATCTATGTGACCTATAAGATGCCTGGGTCCTCTGGCTGTAAGATAGTAGACTACAAGCACTTGGGACTTGAGCACTTGTAATAGACCCCTTTAATATACAAATGTCTAAATGCAGTGTTTCCAATCATATTACCACAGACCATAATATTACTAAAAACAGCAAGCAGTTATCATTTAATATTAACATGTTCTGTTTACTATGAAACTTCCTTTTTCTCCTTGTTTTACCATCTTTGTCCAACCTCACCCTCAAGAAATTCATTTAACGTTCCAATTTATCCCCTAGTTCAAGAAAATAAAATTGTACAAAATATTTCCACTGGTCCAATTCTCTAACATCTGCATTTCTTGTTGAAGTATCTAAATTCATGTTACTTTTCAGTGCTTTCACAGATGTTTTAGTCTCACAATCTACTTTTGGTGTTCATTCCCGACTGGCACAGCTCATTCTTTTACCACCTCTGTCGGTATACTTTCTCTTTCCTGATAGTCACTAAATGCACTATAAAAACATCCGTTTTTGCAATTGCAAGATTTGATTTAAATCCTATGAGAATTCTGTGGCATCAGTTAGGTCATCACCACAATTTCTCTATATTCTATATACCGCAGGCCAACATCCTGCAGTGTAAGTACTCTCAAAAACTCATCATGGCCATTTAGTTACTGCTGTCATATAGTGAAGTGAAAAGGTAAATTTTCCAGGTTTCTTGATCATATTTCCTCTAGTCAGTATGAAAATCATGTTGGGTTTCCCCTGAACATAGTCAATATGCATAATGGCACTAGCCCTGTCAACAAAATATGCATAAATAAAGAGATAAACAAATAAAAAAATCAGTAGAAGTAGACCAAACTAGACAGTGACTGGTTAGTATCAGTAATAAAAGTGAGGAATATAGCTACTTATGTATCATATACACATACTGAGTTTGCATGGGGCACCTACAGGGACATGTTGAATATTCATTGGCAAGGGTGCATGTATTTGTAACCAGTGTAGGGTAAGCTCAGCAAGGTTATTGCCATTACCTCTCACTTCCTCAAGCAACTGCATCCATTTCCTTCCTACAAGAAAAGCAGTGGCATATACCCTTGCACAAGAGAATAAAAATATAAAGGTGAAAGGTGAATAAAAAATACATCAGTCAGGCATTATTTGTTCATATAAGGTGTTATCACACAGACATTAAAGGTGCTAGAGAACATGTATTCTAGCCAACGGCTTATCATCCAAGTCATTAAGTAAATTCTGAAAGATTTCTAAGCATTGGAATGGGCTATACTTCCAGCCCTACATGCTTCAGGTGAAAAAAAAAACACCAAAAATTATGATGGATTGCAACTACACACAAATGTAAACAATTACATAATATGAATTTTGTAGGTTGTTTGTATCTTTCAGTTTAATATGATGACTCATTCAGAACTTGAAAGCTTGTTTTATTTAACATTAAATGATACCAAATCAAGCAATTATATTATGCCTAAATAATTTGCTTCAAATATATTTAGATTTTAAAATGTGCTTCATTCTACGATACTTTTTCTTTATTCCTATGTACTGCTTTTAACTTCATTTTCAGGCATATTTGGATTCTCAGTGTTAGGTCAGATGTAAGAAGTTTAAAGAAAGGGACAGCAGAAGGGTTAGGACTGGCTTCATGCTGACAAGACAATTTCAGCTGGAATATGAATGGAAGAAGCAAGAGGACAGGGATTAAGGTTACACCTATAAGTTGAGGCTCGGTCTTAATATGATAAATGTAGTACAAACTGGAAACAGAGAAAGTGATGAAGGTTGAATAAAAAAATAATGAAGGCAACAATGAAGATTTAGGTCAGTAGAAGTAATTCACCTACAGGGACAGGGCAGCCCACCACAGGAAAATCAACAAGATCAGACAGAATGGGGCATGACTGAAGACATCACTGGTGAATAGCCCTTAGCATGTGTGGTTCAAAATTAGGGCCAGGTAATAGGTAAATAAAGAGATCTATATCTATAGTAACTTGAAATGCAGGAATATTACTGTATACTATAAAAAGAACAGATATTTTAGAAATATTAAGTGAAGAGGAAGAATCAATCTTTCTACAGGAAGCAAAACTGAAAGTATGGAATGCAGGAAATGTAATGTCTAAAGATTTGACATAGGTAGTAGAGGATTACAAAGCTGCGAGCTGTGTGAAGAAGAATTGGCATAGTGTTACTCAGATAACTAAAGATGTTAACAAAAATATATCAACAGTGGTAAGGGAAGATAACTCAACTGGAAGAGAAGAATCAGAGGAAGATGCTTGAAACTGGACAGCTGATATAGACCAGACAAAGATGAGGGATACTTCCATTCTGAATTCTCCAAAGACCTGAACAAAACAGAGGTGGGGAAACTAAAGTAAATGGGAGTAAATTCATTATTTTAGATGCAAGGCATGACTCTTTGGTAATAATTGTAACTTACTCCCTGGCCAAATCAGACCATAAATAAATCAAATTCACATTGAGTGAAACAGGATACATCTTCCAATACCTCAGAATTCACAGATTATGTCAAGACTAATCTACTAAAATCGAGTGATGACTTGGCAAAATTCAAAAGCCCCTTTCATCTCGACAATCCTGCTGTTTATTCAGAATCCTTTACCTTCAAATTCTACGCACATGTAAATAGCTGCATAGATGCATCTGTTCCCTTCAGAAGTAAATACAATAACAAATTTACAAATAAACCCCTGTGGAGAAACACTATTATAACAGGCTCTAAAAAAAACTCGCTGCACAAATTTAACTCTCAAAATGTCAACAATGCTCTTGCTAAACTTAATAAGGAACTCCAGACCCTGATTAAATCAAACAAAGCCAAATAAGAGGTAAAAATAGCCACCCTAGTGAACGATAAACACAAAGCCTTCTTTAACTATTTCAGTGGGAGTGTTGAAATAATGGTTAAAGAGGAGAGTTGACATAATGGTTAAATTCCTAACCTGACAGACACAAAGTACAGGGTTTGATTCCCATCCATCCATCCTCAACCCCTTTTTCTCATTTTGCACATCGGGTTGGGGTGTCACTTCAGCAGTGACAAAACATCTCGAGTCAAGGTGGTTAACACCACCTTGAAGTAAGATTAGCTAGGCTTAAAATTGTCTGTAAGGGCAGCTAGCCTAGTACGTACCTATGAACCTATGAAGAAATCCCAGAAGCAGTGCCTGGCACTGCACAGAGCTAATGTTAAAGGATATCCTGCACATTCAGACCCTGAAGACAAAGGCAGTCAGCTACCTGACAGATTTAGTTCAAACTTCACACCCTTCTCTTCTGTGTTCCAAGATCACATAACTGCATCTGCATCCAAAGCCAAGAGCACTATTTCTATGGGGCCTGAAAATATACAAGGCTGCCTTTTGATGAACCTGAAACATGACTTGTCAGACCCTCTACAGAGGTTATTCAATATCAGCCACCATGAAGACTTTGTGCCAGATGAATGGAGGATAGCAACAGTCATCCCCTTGCACAAATGTGGGTGTGTCAGTGGACCCAGGTAGTTATAGACCCATAGGCCTGACCAGCCTCATTTGTAAGGCTATGCAAAGGAGCATTATAGAATTAAAAAATAAGGGCATAAGTAACCTACAAACTCTCATCCCAAGCCAGTTTTGATTTATCAAGAGGAGATTCTCCTTATTTAACCCGATCGACTTCTTCAAGAAGGTTACTGAAGCAATGGATGAGATAAACTCAGTAAAATATCTAGATCTTGCAAAGGCATTCAGCATCATTCCACAGTAGTGTAGCTAGGGTGGGGGGGGGGGAGGGGCAACTGCCCCTGGGTGAAAAGTGCTAAGGGGTGTGACCAGCTGATCTGGATTTTTCTTTAATGCAATTATGACATCCCCTCTCTCGGACAGTAATTAAGGAGCATGGATCCTCAGCACTGACAATAGATGGGGGCATTCACTTGGAAATAAAATAGATAAACACAGTATTTACACATGCAGCTTTCTGCATCTAGCATATTTTTCCTTAAGAGCACTCAGGGAGCGCACTCAGTCTGGGGTCTAGATTTCTCTCTCTATCTCCCTCCAGGCCCCTAACAAGACTCCCCACTGGCACCGCTATAGGGTTGAGTCCTCAGCCGAGTGTCCAGGCCAAGTCCTCCAGCATCCTCTCTGTGAAATCAGTGCTTCATGTCCCTGCTCCAAGCAGCTGATACACACACTCTTTAAGATTTGATTTTCACACACATACACACACCTGGGAAAGGTTGGCATAGATTTACTAGCTATGCCCCCTTCCACCCAGACTATAAGGTAGATATACTGCCACCAGACACTACAAAGCCAGCTACTCTAATGCTCTTACAAGGGTACCCAATTATACTGAGTGAAATTAATATTAATACAAATGATAGTGTTTGTCCAATGCAGTAAGGTTTTCAGGAGTGGCCACAGTCACCATATTAATATAATTACTCCAAAGGTTAAAATATTCTCTAAAGGATCAGCCACAATGAAAGGTTTAACTATATTCAATAATAAATAGTAAAAGGACATGAAAATACTAAATATCTATTTACAATAAACACCAACGTTTCAATCACATGAAATATTAAAATAACACAGACAAATAGATTCACATAGATAAAGAAAAACAGTACTTAACTAACCTCACTATATTTTCCTGACTAATCTAAAGAATTACTATTCCCTGGTCACTTACTAGAGCAAGGCAAGGTGGAGGAGGCAAGTTTTCTTCCTTCTTTATCAGGTTCGAAAAACAGAGTGCAATGAGACTTCACTCTCATCTAGTATTAAGCATTTTTTGTCATCAATTACAGAATGACATCACATACTTCTGGTTCCCATGCTACCAACCATTGGTAGAAACTGTCAGGATTTAGCACGTGTGTGTCAATAATGCACACACATAGAGTTTTGCTCAGATCTGTTGCAGCTTCTGAAAAAATAAAATAATTTTAAACTTCTATCCTTCCAGAGTAGCAGTTAGCTCACTGCTAAAGACAATAGAGATGGCTTTGCAGTGCTTGTTTTCCCAGACATTTTGTCTCTGACTGCAATCATAGGTTCATAGGTTCATACTAGGTTATCTGACCCAGGGCATTTATAAGCCTAGCCAGAGTGTGTTTGGCTTTCGCAACCCACTTTAAATGAATTTTGCTATGACATTTTTTGAGGTTAGTATACTGTGCCTCTGTCTAACAGTAACACAGAAGTGATACCAGGGGTAAACCTACTATCTCCCATCCACTCATCAAGATTCCTCTTGAAGAGAGTCAATGAGGGACTCTGCCTAACCTGGACTGGGATTTTATTCCAGAGTGAAGGGAGCCTCTGGGTTATGAATCTGTCCCTCCAGCATGTCCTATTTATTTCAGTGCTGAGGTTCAAGTCTCTCGAGCACATAGCTCAATGGGATTTGGATTTTCTGAGGTGCAGCATGTCCATTAATTCCGGGTTGGACATGGCTTTATACGTCAGGCACAGATCGCCTCTGAGCAGGCAGTATGCCACTGAGTAGAGCTGGAGTTTCTTTAACCGGGCAGCATATGGCATCTGTTTGAGCCCTTTGATCCTCTTGGTGAGGTACTTTTGGGGACTTTCCAGTTGCTGCAGGTGTCTGGTAAGGTACATCCCAAAGGGGGCATTGTACTCAATTATGGGCCTGATGAGGGATGAGTAAAGAGGCACGATGACCTCCCCTGATCTAGATGTGAATTCCTTCATGATTAGGTGGGGTATATAAAATGTTTTTCTAACCACTTTGGCCACGTGGTTGTCAAATGAGAGATTGCAATCAACTTGGGTCCCCAGGTCCCTAATTACTTCTTCCATACTTAATGGATTACCACCTATGTGGTAATTTGTGGGCACTTTGTTTTTGCCAAAGGGAATGACTATACACTTTTTGGTGTTTAGCTTGAGGCCATGGCTCTGGCACCAGTTGTCTGTTTCTATGAGGCCCTTTTGTAGGATGCTTGTGTCGGCTGGAGAGTCGATTATGGCTCCCAGTTTGCAGTCATCTGTGAACTTGGTCAGCCACAGTCCTTCCATGTTAGCCTGTACCTCTGAGAAATATATACTGAACAAGAGAGGTCCCAGGACTGAGGCTTGTGGGACGCCACTTGTAACTGGTTTGGAGTCTGACATGGCTCCAGCAATTCTAACCATGTGGGTTCTGTCCTTGAGCCAGTTTGCAACCCATCTAGTGACATAGAGGTATATATTTAAGATGGTGAGCTTATCTATAATGTCAGAGTGGGGTATTGTATCGAAGGCTTTTGCAAGGTCCAGGTAGGCTGTGTGGACCACCTTCCCCTCGTCAATAGCCTTGGTGACTGCTTCAAAGAAATCAACCAGATTTAAGAGGCAGGATCTACCCTTAACAAAGCCAAACTGGGTAGGATCCAGTGTCTGTAGGTCCCCAATATCTTTATTTATGAGGTCCATGATGATCCTTTCCATAGCTTTGCAGACCAAGCTAGTCAGGCTTATGGGGCGATAGTTTCCAGGATCCGTTGAGGCACCACCTTTGTGGAGAGTGACCACTGTTGCTGTACGCCACTCTTTGGGTACATATCCTGTAGTAAGGCTGAGATTGAACAGTAGTTTTATGTTTGGGTTTAGTTCTTCTTGGAGTTCATGTAGGACGCAGCCTGGGACACCATCTGGTCCCATTGATGCTGTGTTTTTTGCTTTGGAGAGGGCGGCTCTTACCTGAGCATCTGAGATGTCAGTGGGGCAGCACTCTGCTGGGATAGATATTTGCCCTTTTGGTGGAGAAGGGGGGGAGAAGTTTGCGCTGAAACTGTCAGCTAGGATGTTGGCAATGTCTTTGGGTTTGGTGTATTTTTTGTCATTTTGGACTAATTCTGAGCATATCTGGGAATTCCCACCCAGGTTCCTAACATAACTAAAGAAAGCCTTGTGATTATCCTTAGTGTCCTGTGCAATTTTTCCTCTCGAAGCTGGCCTTAGACGATTTTATGAGTGCCCGTAGTTTTTTGCTAATACTGATCAGAGATGCCTTCACTTTTTGGGATTTTGCTCTATCATGTAGTAGCTTCCTCCTTCTATTGTATAGTTTGTTTATGGCTGGGGTCCACCAGACAGGACGCCTAACTTTGGAGGACTGGGTCTTGGTTTTATTTGGGATTGCATGATCCATGCATTCCTGAAGGTGTTCATAGAATGCGTTTCTAAAGGATTCTGCGGTGTGGGCTGTATTTTCTACAGGCCCGGGGGCTTTGAAGGATTCCACCTCGGTTTTGAGGAGTGTGAAATTTGCTTTAGAGAAGTTTTTCACTGTGGTTTTCTGGGCAGGAGCTGGGGTCGGGATGTGAATATCTAGTGAGATTAGTTTATGGTCAGATCTTACCAGTGAGGGATACACTTCTGGTCTGGAGCATAGAGTCCACATGATGGTGATGATCAGGTCCAGTATGTTTTCCCTTCTTGTGGGAGTGGCAACAAGTTGTTCCATAGCATTTGAGTTTATAAATTCTAGGAACCTTCAGGCTAGGGTGTTGGATCTAGAGTAATGCTCCCAGTCTATGTTAGGGTAGTTGAAGTTGCCCAATATAATGGTGTTTGGAGAGACCTTCATATTTTCCAGTGTTCTCAGGAAGGCTGAGTGGGGTTCCTAGGTTTGGGAGGGTGGTCTGTAGCAGGCTATAAACTGGAAGGCAGTTTTACCCACTGTTAGCTGCACATGGATAGTCTCTGATGCTTCGTGCTGTGCCACCAACCTGGAGCTTGGGTATCTTTGACGAATATTGATACTCCCCCTCCTTTTTTGGTTCATTTCAAGTTTTGGGGCTGAAAAACATGGTATGAGGTATAACCTGGTAGTGCTGGGGTGCTCTCGGGAGCCTTGAACCAGGTTTCTGTTACTGCACAGATATCGATGTTCTCCATGCTAAGGAGAGTTTCGAGTGCATGCATCTTGAGGTTTAGACTTCTGGCGTTGAGTAGCATTACTCTTAGTTTCTTATCCCTTGTGATACCTATGGAGGTGGGTTTGTCTTTTGAGCCTTGCCTAAAAAAGGCACTATGGGGGTGGCAAGAGCCTTTGCCAATATCAGAAAGCCAAGGGGTGACATGTGCAAGCCGTCCCTAGCGAAGCATCATGGCTTGTCAAGCATGTCATCCCAGGCAGACAGGCATTGGATCCCCTTTGAATGGCACCAATACTTAAACCAATTGTTGAAATTGATAATTTTGTCTTCATATTGTGGCATCATTCTTGGTGAGGGTAAGATGCTACTCAAGGTCAGGGTCATACCGGCCTGGGCTACATGCTCAGAGAGCTCCTCTATGTCTCTTTTCATGTAGTCCAGGGAGGTACGTCTCAGGTCATTCACACCAGCATGGACAATGACTGAGTCATATTTGTACTTGCCTTGGAGTGACCTGAGTGCTTGTGTTATGTGGTGGATCCTAGCGCCCAACAGGCAGCTCACCATGACCTTCTGCTTGTTCAGCCTGGTGAGAGGGATGTCAGTGTGCCTGATGATAGAGTCACCTATTACAAGTGTATCAGGTGTGTTGTTTAGCCTTAAGGGCTGTGACTGTTTGGCACACTGGCTTTGTGAGTTATGTGTTGCATGTGTTTTGTTTTGGGGTAGCGGTTGCTTGGGTGTTTGCTTTGGAGGTCTCTGCTGCTTAGGCAGATTTTTATTTTGAGCCTCTGAGTATGTTTTTGTGTTTTTATGTGTTTGGTTTGCTGTCGTTGTAGGTCTATGTGAGACTGGAATTGTAGTGAGTGTGGTTTCCTTCTCCTCCTGACTGGTTACGCCAGTACTGAGTTGAGAGAGCTTAGACTCCAGTTTTGCTATATGGTTGCATCTCTCACATGTGTTGGAATTTGTTGGGAGGAGGAGAGGGTTGTCTGTGTACATGAGGCAGTTGTAACATTGCCTCAAGATTCCCAGATTCACCAGCTGGACCGGAGAGGAGATTGACAACTGACCTTTGGACATGCTAGAATAGTATTGGAAATTCCTTTATAATTGAAAAAAAAGGGCCAATGGGGAACAAAGTACTCAAGGAGAGTTTGTGAGGGTGTAGTGCTTTTACTTTTTTAGTGCTGACTTATATAATTGGTTTAGTGAGCAAGTGCCAGGCTTTAGAGTGGGAATAGTGTGTTTATTATGAGAACTAGATCAGTTCTAAGGGAAAAAGTGAAGAGCAGACTTTGTGGAGCCGAGAATGGTTTAAACCCAATTAAGCGGCGCTGCCCAATGTTGCGCTATGCTCAAAATTGCGCAAAGCCACGCTAAAGCGGGTTTTATACAGGCAGACTTGAAAGAGCTAGAAATTGGCCCAAAACGGCCAATAGACTACCAGATTCTTGTGCTGGAAACACTCCTCCAGGGATAGATAGGCTGCTCCAAGCTCCCCACTGCCACTGGTGAACAAAGAAGCCTCCCTTTATCCAAGAAAGAAAATGGGAAACACAGGAACTTTCCAAAAGTCCAGAATACAGCAAAGCCTGTATTTAGACTACTCTAGGTCAGGAAAGACGGGAAACAAGGAACATTTTTTATTTTCTTTTTTGCAACAAACAGCAGGAAAATGCAATAAATATGTAACACAGGCTAGCGCACTTGAGTGTGTAGCCTCAACAGGTAAATGCAACAAACTAGACAAACTTTAAAAGTGCAGGTGCAAAAAACAACTTTAAACAGTTTAAAACAGTTCAAAAAGCAGAAATACTTGCAGTTTAGCTAGATCGGACAGTCACTCAGGTAGTAGCAGGAAAACAAACACTTTTATCAGGTTAGCAGTCACTCTTTTAGCCGCTCTGCTGCTAGCACCACTCTGCAGGACCACAAGGAGCTTGGCTGAGTAGTAACAAGCGCAAAAAACGTGCCAAAGTGGGTTTTATACAGGGGGACTTGAAAGAGCTAGAAATTGGCCCAAAAAGGCCAATAGACTACCAGATTCTTGTGCTGGGAACACACCTCCAGGGATAGATAGGCTGCTTCAAGCTCCCCACTGCCACTGGTGAACAAAGAAGCCTCCTTTTATCCAAGAAAGGAAATGGGCAATACAGGAACTTTCCAAAAGTCCAGAATACAGCAAAGCCTGTATTTTGACTACTCTAGGACAGGAAAGATGGGAAACAAGGATATTTTTTTTTTCTTTTTTGCAACAAACAGCAGGAAATTGCAATAAATATTAACACAGGCTAGCACACTTGCGTGTGTAGCCTCAACAGGTAAATGCAACAAACAGGGCAAACTTTAAAAGTACAGGTGCAAAAACAATTTTAAACAGTTTAAAACAGTTCAAGAAGCAGAAATACTTGCAGTTTAGCTAGATCGGACAGTCGCCCAGGTAGTAGCAGGAAAAAAAACTTTTATCAGGTTAGCAGTCGCTCTTTTAGCCTCTCTGCTGCTAGCACCACTCTGCAGGACCACGAGGGGCTTCGCTGAGTAGTAACAAGCGCACAAACCGCGCCAAAGCGGGTTTTATACAGGGGGACTTGAAAGAGCTAGAAATTGGCCCAAAACAGCCAATAGACTACCAGATTCTTGTGCTGGGAACACTCCTCCAGGGATAGATAGGCTGCTCTAAGTTCCCCACTGCCACTGGTGAACAAAGAAGCCTCCCTTTATCCAAGAAAGGAAATGGGCAACACAGGAAATTTCTAAAAGTCCAGAATACAGCAAAGCCTGTATTTGGACTACTCTAGGTCAGGAAAGATGGGAAACAAGGATATTTTTTTTTCTTTTTTGCAACAAACAGCAGAAAAATGCAATAAATATGTAACACAGGCTAGCACACTTGAGTGTGTAGCCTCAACAGGTAAATGCAACAAACAGGACAAACTTTAAATTACAAGCACAAAAGCGCGCTAAAGCTGGTCACTGGGCTGGAACCACTCCTCAAGGGACAGATAGGCTGCTCAGAGCTCCCCACTCTCACTGGTGAACAAAGAAGCTTCCTCCTATCCAAATAGTCAGAACTATAAGATACAATCTTTATAGCGTAAATTAGGTAGTTTAATTTCTTACTATTTTTCAAAGTCAGGTGGATTGAGATTAACCTCTTCTCCTCCAGTATCCTCTGTTAAAATATATACATTTTGGCAGTTGCAATAATACATGTACATTTCTTCCTCTATCCAGCAGGACACACAGTTGATACATTTTTAACATAAACAATTTTACAAATACATGTTCAACACAATCTGTACAAATCAATATGATATTCAAATAACATAATTTTTTACTAAATTCCACCCTGCTGTAATGACATATGTTACACATCCACTGCCCTACTTCTCCTGACATAGCTGGCAATACCTCACATAGTCACATTTGTAAAGCTGGTATTGCATATGTGGTCAAACCTGAGAGCTGTAGCATTCAGTGTATGATCTTAAGTGTAACAACTGTTAGCTACATTATAGCAAGCAGTTTGCCATACTTCAAAAGAAAAAAAAAATTTACTACAAAGTGTGATAGGAAGAGTATAAACAGTAAAACCTGTTTGCTACATCTGAAACAGGAAGTTTGCTACATTTTTTAAAAAGGAGAATTTTTTAAAACTAAATCATTAGCGATGTAGCAACTTGTGCAGGCAGGTTATGTTAAATGAGGGTTGGAGGCAGGGATGTAGAAACAGAAGCTAAATGGCTGGATCAAGAGGGAGGGAAGGTGTGTCATGCATCTGGCCACCTGGTAGGTATGATTGTAGAAGGAACTTCCAATGTAATATGTATATATATATATATATATATATATATATATATATATATATATATATATATATATAGATATATATATTCTGCTCTTTATTACAAGACTGGGGTATGCATAGATCTAACTGCAGTAAGTCAATCACTTATCGATCAGCTTATTAGAGTAAATTAAGTGCTTTTTTTGTTGTGTTTGTTTTTTGCTGTTCACTTGAAGTGCTGAGGGAGTGAGATGCTGGTTGAGCCTCGTTGAACCAGCTATGCTTCTGCCAGTCTATATTAAGGTATTGGAAATAAACTCTCCCAGCTAAATCCATATCCATATGTAACTGGTCAGAGGATCAGAGAGCAAAATTGGCTCACAAATAGGGTCAAAGAAATTAGAATGGATAGGTCTACCTCCCCCAAAAGACCTGGTACTAATGGTTTACCCTGGGGTTCAGTCCTTGGCCCACTTTTCTTTGGCATTTACTTGTTACAGGTCAAAGCAAATGTTAATAGTTTATGAGTGACCAAGTTTGCAGATAGTAAATGTGGTGCCATCATAAACTCCCTAGAGAACACAAAAATTCTCCAAGAGGTCCTTTCCTAAACACTTAGCAAGTATCAAAACCAAAGTCCAAAACTAAATGCCAAGAAATATATACTGATATTCTTTGGCAAGCATGACTTCCTTGTAACTGTCACATTGAACACATACTCCTGAAAGTTGATACTGTAGTCTGGGATCAGGGAACCTATATCAACAACAACCTTTCCTTTGATCACCATGTACTTACTATTGTAAGGTAGTAATTTTTCATCATGCAGTTTATATCTAAAGGTATGGTGTCCACATCCAGGTGTGTAATCATGCCACTTATTTCACTCTGCTTGGATGTCATCAGGCTGATCATTGTATATAATGTCTCATTCATTATGTACATGTCCAACCACTTGTCACAACTGGAGTAACCACATTTTCTCACAAAAATAATCAATGGCCGAAATCACAAAAATGATGGAGACCATTCCAAAGCCTTTTCCCTCTACTCTGTATCATACATGCTAGTAAAAGGCAATGTCTGCCTCGAGTATTGATCCTCAGTAGATCGTAACATGTCATACCTATGACACATTTGCAAGACCAATGATAGCATGAATACACACTCAAGGGATCTTAGTCTCTTTTGCAACATAAATAGAACATGGAGGGTAGGTATAATTCATAGAGAGTAACTTTTCTGTGGAACCATCTTCCAGTCCAAATAAAGCAAAATACCTCTAGCTAAATACAATTTGGATGAATGGATGAGAAACGGCAAATTCTCCTTTGTCCCTCATATTCTTGTTCTGCTGGATAAAAAAGGACAAGATAAGAGAATCACACAAAAAGGCTAGAGAAAAGGGAAATTGCTGATGCATTAAGATGAAGGAACAGCCCAAGTTTCTGGGATCAATAGTAAGACAGTTAACAGCATTAGCAGGAACCACCTAAATGTACAAGAGAAATTTAAAACTTGGAGTAGGTGTGCTGACAAAGAACCTACACTGCACAGAAAAATAAATGTCATAAGACTATTTTTTCTCTTTTAAATTTCTCACATCTTCTGAAACCTGTATGGTTCATTTGCTTTAATGAAGGCTGGGACAAAGCATGTGCTCCCTTGTTTGGTTCACTAATAGTTCTGAGCCCAATTCTTTAGTTATCTCTTTTCTTCCCTCCTGCTAAAATGTTATTGATTAAACTAGCCTTATCTGTTATTGCATAAGTAATAACACACTGCTTAGATGAAGCTGAAGAGCTATGCACCCTGAAACCTACCTTCATCTTCATATACATCTGACATGCCTGGAGAAACCATGGTCTTTTGTATACAATTCACATTAACTGTACTCATTTAAAAAAATCTGAGCACCTTGTTCTTATAGAAATTGTTAATGCCCATAAATTGTCCTTAGTACATAGGACCATATAACTACTAAAATGGCAGGGGATTTCACACTACTAATCAGATTTCAGTAACACATTGAACTGTGAAGTAACAATGAAAGAGCAATCAAGAAAAAAGGACAAATGTTGACCGTGGCAAGCCAAAATATAAGATATAAGCAGCTGAGCAGGAACAATGTGAAGAAATTAAAGATAATGGATCACTTATAGGAGAAAAAAATTGTTAGACTGGAATACACTGGTTGGGTTATCAATAAGCTTAGAAAATTAAAATAGTTGAGCAGTCCAGACAAAACCAGCAGAAGCTGTGTATTATGTTTAACCACAAATATGTTTCAAGTGATTTCTGCCAGATCACTTTACAGTCCAGATGAACTGGTGGATGTGATGTACCCCCTAAGGTTCAAATCATTGAGAGATAAGGAAAAAGGAGGTTCTGTCTTTGAATCACCAAATATGCTTGACCATTTTTTTAGCTCAATGTTGCTTCCTAGGCAATGTTTTGTAGGACTTGCCATCATGATATGCTGATGCTTGTAATCCAAAGATTTTTGAAGATGACCCTACAGTAGAAGATTATGTTGGCATCTACTATAGACCCTCACAAGCTCTGGCCAGTCCACATCCTGTACTCTGGTGCTGTAAACAATCTGCTGTAAAGCCATCACTGGAATTGTCTAGACACCTCCATCTTTAGCCCTTATCTGTGCAGCTATTGGTCTAAAAGTGTGGAGGGCAATGAAGCCTTGCACTGCTGGGGTACTCTCTACCTGTTTAAACCATGGGCTGGATTTATGAAAGCTTGCACTGAGTGTAAGAAGAGTGTAGGAGCTCATGGCAGCAATATGTCTGCCGTGCGATCCAGGTACAGCCAGCAGGGGTGTGCACGAGAGCTGCTAAAGCTACTCTTGCACGGACAGCGTCATGGTATGCAAATTACCTAATTTGCTGCTGAAAGCTATGCAAATGAGGTACATTTGCAGTCCAGGAAACACTAACCTGTCTGTGGAAAATTTGTGTTATCTGCAGAAATGTACTCCGTTGGTAACTGAGTACCATTCTGCAAATAGCTAAACGGAGCTATGACAGCTTCAAATAAAGGATGCATACAGTTGAGGAAGCATGCCAATGGCCAAATATAAGGCCACTGGCATCTATAAATGTTTAAAAATATTAAAATCTAACTTTTTTTCTCCGATCTCTGATGTTTAAGCATAGCGCAGCACCGCACAAACGTGCAGCGCTTTAAAAAACAAGAAAATAATTTAAAAATAGCCAAAAGTAGGCATTTTCACTAAAAAGCTTATCCTGTCATGCAGGTGAATGGCAGGCTGAAGACAGCATGGCCACTGAGTAGTGGTTCATAAGGGGGGGAAGCTCAGTGTGAGAGATGTAACCATGCATTAGCAGGCAATCCTATGCAAATGAGGATAAGGATAGTAAAACCCAAATTTCCCCAGCATGTGAGCCATGTCCCAAGAGTGTAAGTGTATGAGTAGGTGAGTAGTACAGTAGAATATAGGTGACATCATGAGGGGGTATGTCAGAAAGGCTGTAAGCTAATTGGAACACAGTGGCTTGTGTTTTCCCTGACTTGCTCAGGATTGCAAGAGGCATGTCTACAATTGTCCTATTTGAAAACCTGAAACCAAAGGTGCACATTGTTAAAAGTTCAAAAATTTCTTACAAACATGCACACAGCATGTGCACGCATGTGTGTGTGTTTGCACAGTGCTGCCCCGGGCGGAAACAGAAAGGGAAAAGGAAGGAAAAGCAGTAGTAGGAAGTTAACCAAGGAGAACTAGCAGAGCTGCCAGGTAAAATATATCAGAATCAGCCAATTACACAGGCAGCAGACTATCCCAGCCCAGCCCAACACTTTAAACTCTAAAAAACAGCATTCCCCCCTGTTTTTTCCCAAGAATTCTGCAACACTGCAGTATACAAGAGGGAAAGCTTAAAAAGCTTAAGTTAGACAAAGTGTTAGGGGCTGCTCTTGCTATCATAAAACAACATGTGCAAGGTGCTGAGGGTGGTGATGTTGTGAATGCTGCTGAGCAACCCACAGTGAGGAGACAGAGAAGAGTATACAGACCCAGGGTAACCTACCAGGGGCTACATGAGCTGGAGATAGTGGAGTGCTATAGGGTGGACAGAGACCTCCTGCAGCAAATTGTTGAGCTGTGTCAGCCATGCCTCACACACAGAACCGACAGAGGGGAGCCCATCTCAGTGGCTACCAAGGTATGTGTTGGCATAAGATTAATAGCTACAGGTACCTTCCAGAGACCAACTGGTGATATGATGGGGATTTCACAGGCATCAGCATCCAGGGTACTCCACCAGTTCCTGGATGCCATGTCAGCACATGTCGGTGACCACATATATTTCCCCAATTCCTGTGAGGCATTGGCCAGCAATATGTGTCTTTTCCACCAAATAGCAGAATACTCTAAGGTAGTGGGTGCAATAGACTGCACGCACATATGCATCAAAGCACCACCCGGTAAGCGGGGTAGGGTCTACATCAACCGCAAGGGCTTCCTCTCCATCAACTGCCAGGTCATGTGTGATGCCCAGGGCATAATAATGACTGTGTGTTCTGGCTGCCCTGGAGGCTATCACGATTCCCACATCTGGCATCTGACACAGCGATACCAGAGATTTCTAATGGGGACATCCCTGATGGTCACCTAGTGGAGGATGCTGGATATGCACTGGAGCCATGGCTGATGACACCTATCAGAAATGCACACACACCTGAACAAGAACTCCATAATGCGGCACATGCACAAACAAGAAACATAATTGAGTGTGTGTTTGGGATGCTCAAGTCATGGTTCAGGTGCCTGGACACATCTGGTGGAGCCTTGCAGTACTTACCGACTGCATGTACCCAAATTGTTATGGTATGTGCCATGTTACACAATATGATCCTGCGGAAAAAGCATCAGCAGGAACAGCATGGGGCAGGGCCAAACAGCCCCCCATCATTGCCAAGGCCTGCACAGGCACAGCGTGACTCGGAGGAGGAAGAACCTGAGCCTGCCCCAGTAGGCAGAAGGAGGCGTGCCCAGTATGCCCTGGCCTTGCCAAAAAGGCAATGCATAGAACATACACTGACTCAGTAGGAACCCTGGAAATGACACCTCTCTCTGACTCGCACATACAGTAAAAGGGATGCCTAACTTGACACTACCTGTTTTCAAACATGTATATGGAGTGTACTATGTGCATCCGACATAGGCAGCCCTGCAGCACCACCTGAGGCATGAGCGCCCTATTTGAAGCAATATAATGCACTGCTAAGCACATTTTACCAGTATTGAGTATATTAAAATCCAATTGCTTGTAGCTGTACACCACGCTAACCAGCGCAACATCGGGTAACGTTGGGCAATGATGGGCAACATTGGGCAAAGTCGAGCAAAGTTGGGTAAACACGCTCACACCTGCTTTACTGTTCTTTAACCAGTCCGCAGGAAAATAAAAAGCAGTGACAGGGCTTGAACTCAGGACACTGTGCACTATAGTTACAGTACTGAACCACTAAGCCATGACAGCATTTCACTGGCACAGACACAACTTAAGTCATTCACACATACCAGTTGGGGGGGGGGTCACATACCTAACAGTCACAACCAGTGGGACAATTGTAGACAAACGCAAACACAAACAAATGCTGTATCATGACCTCTGAAGAGGCATATGAGTAACCTCCCCCCAGGACTATGCAGACAGATAACAGCAGGCCAGGCAGTGTGATGTGGGTTGGGTAGGCTATGAAGTCACAAACTAATATGCATGTAATTGGAAGCTAAGGTCTGTAGTACAGTGGTATGCCTCAAGCCTGTACGATAGGCAACAGTACAGACTGAAATGGAGTACCTGACATAGCAGTGTAGGCCTAGCAAATGTGTATAAGTGTCAGGTGTACCCCACATCCTATGTACACCCACAGTAACAATCACGTGTGTCCCCCCTGGGTAGAAATGTACAAATAATAGCTGTCCCCCCCTGTATGTAAAAATGTTGATAAGTCTATGCAAATTGACTCATGGAAGCCCTGCAGGCACAGCGTGCTTCCTGTCGATGTACAACACAAAGGTGAGCCCTGAAGTAAAACCCAACTTCATTTTTCACACACATATAGTATATACGTCCATAGGGGGCATGCTCACACACTTAAACAAATTTAGCAAATTGCAGTCAGAAACATACTGAAAGGTCATACTGGGCATGCTCACACACTTAAATAAATGAAGCAAATGTCAGTCAACAACATACTGAAAGGTCATACTGGGCATGCTCACGCACTTAGGCCATGTCTGAGTACAGCAGTGGGCCACACATATCTGGCAGTTGCAGTTCTTACTCCAGACACTTGTCACTATTCGCCAATCGTGCCTTGCGCACACAGTGATATGAAAACAGACCCATATAATATATTGGTCCCCTGTCGTAATCAAACTATGTACTACAAGTACTTAAGTTGTTCAAAGAAAGTGAAAATCCAAATGAGATCAATAAATCTCCGATCAGTATCATCAAGAAACAATGAGCACTCCTAACATTATCCAAGCCATGTTCTGGAAAAAAATATTGCCAAAGAGTCCATAGAGAACCATGAAGCTTTCTTTCACTATGTCATAAATATCAATGTAAACTCATATATGTTCTGAGTCAGTGCAAAGTGTAAATGAATACGTGTACATGACTGACATTGCCAACATCTTGTCAGACAGGTTCATACATATTTACCCCCCCTCTCACTGACAAAGGGGCCCATTACCATACCTGGAGATTGTGAAAACCCAGAAATCACATATACAATGGTTAAACAGCTCTATCCAAACCTAAAAACATGGTGTCTATGGGATGACATGGTTTCCCTGGCTGTGTCATATGTGAACTCCCAAACAAACAGACCTTGCACCTGAACAGTCTGTTGAGACTCACCCTCTGTACATGATATGAAACTGTTGAATGGGTTACAGCAACGTTTGGCACACTCCACAAGTGTTGGTGCACAACAGACCATGGGAACTATTGTCTTATAAGCCTAATAAGCCTGATCTGCAAGGGCATGGAGTCCATCATTATGGAACTCATAAAAAGAGCTATTGGGAGCCTGCAAACACGCAACCCTACCCATTTTGGTTTGGTCAGGGGAAGATCATGGTTCCTAAACCTGCTAGACAGTTTTCAAGACAGTCACCCAGGAGCTACATCAATGAAATGAGCTACACATGGCCTACATAGACCTTGAAAAGCCCTTTTCCAACATCCCACACACATGTCGTATCCACAAAATCAACAACCTGTGCATAAACAAGTATGTTATCTGATGGATTGCCAACTGGGGCACACATAGATCCCACAAAGTAAGAATTGCAGTCTCCCTGTTGGACTGTAAGCTGGTAACAACTGCTGTCCCCCATGGCTCAGTCCTGGGACCCCTCCTGTCTTGTGTATACTTTTCAGAAATACAGTCAAACACATGAGGCCTATGGTTAGCAAAGTTTGTGGATGACTGCAAAAAGGTTGTCATAATCGATGTTTGGGACAACAGAGACATCCTGAAAAAGGGTCTCAGTCAGCCAGATGTGGTGTCAAAATTATGGCCTCGAGCTACAGTCATACAAATACCACATAGGTGCCAACACCCTAAATATGGAGGTAATAATAAGGGTTCTATGGACACATGTGGATAGTCATCTCTACTTCCAGTAACACATTCACAAAGTGGTTAGAAAATCATGTTATGTGTTCCCACAAATTGCCAAGGTCTTTGCATGTAGGTCAAAGGAGGTTCCCTCTATTCATCAATCATCAGACCCATCAGAGAGTATCATGGCACATTTGCGATGAATCTGACTAGGCACCTTCAGCAGCTGGAAAGACCACAGTAGTACCTCAACTAGAGGATTACTGGCCTCAAACAGTTGCCCCATGCAGCAAGACTGAAGTTATCTCAATCTGTACTCTGTTGCATACTGTCTACTCAGGCGAGCTCTGCCCAACAGATAGGTCCATGTCCAATGCAGAACTGATGTACATGCACTATCCGAAGTAAACCCAAGCTCACTGTGCCACATGCTCTAGGGATATCATCATCACAACAATAAATAGAACATGTTGGAGGGATACATTATTAACACACAGACTTCCCTTGCTTTGGACCAGGCTCCCAAACTGCATTAAGCTGAGTCCCTCACTGACACTCTTCCAGAGGAGCCTTGATGAGTGTATGTGAAACTGAACTGTCACACTATGGATCACTTCATCAGATCTACTACACAGAGGCCTAGGGAACTAACCCCATGTGTGGTGATAGCTGCACAGTCTGGCAATAGTAATATATGCCTTCAGGCAGTTAGCCTATTACCTACCTATGCACCTATATATATGTAGGGGGAACACAGTATGATAAGCCAAAGATGGATGGGCAGAGATGTGTTTAAGAGGGTGACAATGACAGGGAGCCATCCAGGACTGTCACACCCAGCACACATCCCAATGGCACCAAAGACTTGAGGTGCACATCTCAACCACTGTACATAACAGCCACCAGTATTGGTAAGCATTACAGTGTATGTGGTCCATGTGCCTGCTGTACAACATGACTGTACAATGAAGTACACATCTACTATCTGTAGACATACCTGTCACATAGGTTCATAGGTATGTAGTAGACTATCTTCACGAAGACATATATTAGCCTAGGCATGTTGTGCAGCTTTCACCACCCCATTAGGTAGTCTCCTAAGCCCTAGTTCTAATGGTTAGTACCCTAAGCCCCTTTCTAGTGGGGCTGCTGATGTGATGCCTGGCGTGAATTGTCTGTTTCCCATCCACTCATCAAGGTTCCTATTGAAGAGTGTCAGCGAGGGTGTCTGTCTGATGTACATTCAGACTCTGTTCCACAGTAAGGCAAGTGTCTGGGATGGTACTCTATCCCACCAGCATGTTGTATTCATTGTTGTGATGAGGTTCATATCCCTGGAGTTTGTAGTATGACTCAATTTTGTTATCCATAGATGGAGCATTTTCAACAGTTATGTATTGGACATGGCTCTGTATGTTAGGCAGAGTGTGCCTCTGAGTAGGCAGCACGCAGCGGAAAACAGATTTAGTTTTATCAGTTGTGTTGCATAACAAGGCCAGTAATCCTCTTGGTGAGGTACCTCTGTGGTCTCTACAGCTGCTTAGTTGCGTACATCCAAAATGTTGCATTGTACTCAGTGATGGGTCTGATGACTTAAGAGTAGAGGACCACCACTACCTCTTTTGATCCTGATGCAAACCCTTTGTTGATTAGATGGGCCACATAGGATCTCCTAATCACTTTGGCAACATTGTTGACAAAGGAAAGATGACTATCTACTTGTGTCCCCAGATCCCTTATTACCTTGTCAGTTTATAGGGGGTAACACCTATGTGGTAGTTTGTGGGTACTTTGTTTTCACCAAAGGGGATTACTATGCATTCTTCTACATTGAGCTTGAGGACATGATTCTGGCACCACACATCTGTCTCATAGAGTCCCTTCTGGAGAATATTTGTGTCATCCGGGGAATCTATTATGGCAAACACTTTACAGCTCCCAGCAAACTTAGTCAACCATAACCCTCCTGTGTTGGCATGTACTTTTGAGAAGTCTATACCAAACAGGAGGGACCCCAGGACTGAACCCTGGGGGGCACCAGTTGTTACCGGTGTAGAGTCTGACATGTAGCCAGCAACTCTTAATTTGTGGGATCTATCTGTGAGGCAGGTTGCAATCCATCTTGTGATGTATGGATTCATGCCCAGGTTGGTGAGTTCATCTATGATACCTGACTGGGGAATGGTGTCAAAGGCCTTAGTGAGATATAGGTAGGCTGTGTGGAGCTCATTTCAATCATCTGTAGCATGGGTAACTGTCTCAAAGAAATCCACCCAGTTCAGGAGGCGTGATCTGCATTTGACAAAGCCAAACTGGATGTGCTCAACTGTGTGAAGGTTCCCAATGTCTTTATTGTTGACTTCCATTATGATTGGCTCCATTACCTTTCAGATCAGACTCATCAGGCTCATAAAGCATGAATGTCAAGGGCCTTTTGTGGCCTCACCCCTGTGGAGTGGGAAGAACGTTGCTGTTCAACATTCTATGGGTACATATCCTACAGAGAGGATGTAGAGAGAGGTGTAGGTATCCTTGATGAATATGGATACATCCCCACCCTATGTGCTATGATACAGGTTCTGATGCTGGAAAGTATGGAATGAGTAGTATCCTGGTAGTGCTGGTGTGCTCTCTGGAGCCTTGAACTGGGTTTCTGTTACTGCACAGATATCAATATTCTCCATACTGAGAAGTGCCTCGAGTGTGTGCATTTGGAGGCTGAGACTTCTGGCAATGATTAGCATTTAGCTCACTTTGTGGTTATTTGTGTTGGTTATGGGGCTTGGTTTGTCCTGAGTGACCGGTGTTCCACACCTGAAGTCAACACCTCACTGGTCCGATCTGACCATAAGCTAATTACCCTACATATCCACATTCTGCCCCCCCCCCCATTAAGGAAACCATGTTAAAAAAATTCTCCAAAGCCAACTTCATGCTTCTTAAGACAGAAGTGATGAACTTCAGGACACCCATGCAGATGGACAATACAGTTAAAACTACTGAATCCTACAGTATTGCACTTTATAAGCACTTACATGATTGCATTGATCGTGCTATCCCAAACAGAACCAAGATGCTATCCTCCAAGAAAAGGAATGCAATCTGGTGGTCCCCTGCCATAAACAAACTGCACAACAGAAGGAAGAAACTGTTGCAAAAGAGGGTAAAATCCCATGAGTGGAAGAGCTCCCTGGTCAGCCTCAATAAGAAGCTGTGATCCCTGATAAAAACCTCTAAAGCTAGTTATGAAAACAAAATCGCCACTGATTCTAAAGACAACCACAAAGCATTCTATAGCTATGTCAAGAATCTCAATCGCAACACTCAGATCTGGTCTTAGTTACAGCACAATGGGACTAAATATACAGACCCAACTCATATTGACAACATCCTGGCAGATAGAATCAGTGCTAACTTTCCCCCCTCTCACCAATGAAAGAGCACATCTCTATACTGGAAGAATGCAAAGTTGCTGTCATCACGGCTGCACAGGTAAAAACCACTCTCCAAAGCCAGGAACACAGCATCCATGGGACCAGATAACATCCCAGGTTGCATTCTACATGAACTACAGAATGAACTGGCACCACACCTAAGTACCATGTTCAATCATAGCCTCACCTCAGGCTCTGTACCTTGTGAATGACACACAGTGACGGTTATCCCACTACACAAGGGGGGAGGCAACACAGACCCCGGGAACTAGCACTCCATTAGCCTGATGAGCCTGGTCTGCAAGGCCATGGAACGTATCACCATGGAACTTATAAACAAAGACATTGGTAATCTCCAAACTCTGGATCACAACCAGTTCAGGTTTGTAAAAGGCAGATCATGTCTCCTAAACCTGATAGACTTCTTTGAAGCAGTCACCAAAGCTGTAGACAAGGGTAAGGTGGTTCACACAGCCTATCTAGATCTTGACAAGGCTTTCGACACCATCTCTCACTCTGGAATTATAGATAAACTCACTAAACTACGTATAAATACCTATGTCACAAGATGGGTTGCCAACTGGCTCACTGACAGAACCCACACTGTGAAAGTAGCAGACTCCAAATCCGACTTCAGACCAGTGACAAGCGGAGTACCACAGGGTTCAGTCCTGTGTCCTGTCCTGTTTGGTATATACTTCCCTGAAGTACAGGCTAACACAGAAGGTCTTTGGCTAATGAAGTTTCCAGATGACTGCAAACTAGGAGCCATAATCAAAACTACTAATGATGTGGACATCCTACAAAAGGGCCTCACTGAGACAGATGCCTGGTGTCAAAGCCATGGCCTCAAGCTCAATGCCAAAAAGTACATTGTCATCCCCTTTGGCAAAAACTCTGTGCCCATGAACTACAACATAGGCGGTAGTATACTTAACACTGAAAGTGTGATAAGAGACCTTGGGACACAGGTGGACAGTAGTCTCTCCTTTGATAATCACATCGCCACAGTAGTCAGGAAATCCTTCTACATGGCACACCTCATCACAAAAGGTTTCTCATGCAGAAAAAAAGAGGTCATAGTTCCCCTCTACTCATCACTCATTAGATCCATTATAGAGTACAATGCCCCTTTTGGTATGTACCTCACAAGACATCTGCAACAACTGGAAAGCCCACAGAAATACCTCACAAAGAGGATTAGTGGCCTCAAATACATGTCCTACACAGATCGTCTCAAAACACTCCAGCTTTACTCTGTCGCATATCGCCTACTCAGAGGTGATCTCTGCCTAACATACAAAGCTATATCAAACACAGAGCTGTTGGACATGCTCCACTTAAAGAAATCCCAATCCCTCCGAGCTTCGGCCCCAAAACCCAGACCGAAATACAAAAGGAAGGGGTGTATCAATTTTCATAAAGGATACCCACACCTCCAGGTTAGTGGCACAGCATGAGGCATCTGTGACCATCCAAGTGCAACTAACAGTGGGCAAAGCTGCTTATCAGATCGTAGCCTGCTACAGATCACCTGTCTTGTCTCAGGACCCTCACTCAGCATTCCTGAGAACACTGGAAATTATAAAGGTCCTACCAAACACCATGATATTAGGAGATTTCAACTACCCAAACATTTACTGGGAGAATTACTCAAGTACAAACTCCTTTGCCCAATGCTTCCTAGAGTTTATAAACTCAAACACCCTGGAGCAGCTCGTCACTTGGTCGACTTCTTCAAAACAGTCACCAAGGCCATAGAAGAAGGGAAGGTGGTCCACACAGCATATCTGGACCTCGCTAAGGCATTCAACACTATCCCACACTCAGAAATCATAGAGAAACTCACCAGGTTAAATATCAACCCCCATGTCACGAGATGGGTTGCCAATTGGCTCTCAGACAGAACCCACATGGTAAGAGTGGCAGGCACCGTCTGACTCTAAACCAGTCACAAGTGGAGTCCCACAGGGCTCAGTCCTGGGACCCCTCCTGTTCGGTATATATTTCTCCAAAGTACAGGCAAAGGTGGAGGGACTGTGGCTAATCAAGTTCGCAGATGACTGTAAATTGTGAGCAATAATTGACTCTACAGCTGACACAGACATCCTGCAAAAGGGTCTCACAGAGACAAACACCTGGTGTCAAAGTCACACCCTCAAGCTAAATGCCAAAAAATGCATAGTAATCCCATTTGGGAAAAACAAAGTACCTACAAACTACCACACAGATGGGAATCCACTAAGTACAGAAGAAGTAATTAGGGACTTGGGTACCCAAATAGATAACATGCTCTCCTTTGATAACCACATAGCCAAAACGGTCAGGAAATCCTTCTATGTGGCACACCTGATCACAAAGGGTTTCTCATCCAGATCCAAGGAGGTGATTGTGCCCCTTTACTCGTCACACATTAGGCCCTTAATAGAGTACAATGCCCCATTTGGGATGTATCTCACTAGACACCTGCAACAACTAGAAAGACCACAGAAGTACCTCACTAAGAGGATTAAGGGCCTTAAACAATTACCCTATGAAGCACAACTAAAAAAGCTCCAGCTCTTCTCAGTCACTTACCATCTGCTCAGAGATGACCTATGCCTGACCTATAGGGCCATGTCAACCCTGAACTAATGGACATGCTTCACCTCAAAAAAACGAGATCCCTCAGAACCACTTGTTCCAGTGACGTGAACCTAAGTACAACAATAAACAGGACATGCTGGAGGGATAGATTCCTGTCCCAGTGACTCCCCTCACTCTGGAATAGAGTTCCAATCCATATTCGACAGAGCTCCTCGCTGACCCTCTTCAAGAGAAATCTTGATGAGTGGATGGGTAATCATAAGTTCTACCCTGGGATCACTTCAGGAGTCCTGTTGACAGAGGCCCAGGTTACTAATCTAATGGGGAGGTGAAAGCCATCACTCTGTGGCTAGGCTTATAAATGCCCATAGGCAGATAGCCTAGTACTTACCTATGAACCACGCCCACTAGAGGTGACAACATACTGGACCTGATCATCACCAACATGGGGATCAGTGTTCCACACCAGAGGTAAACCCCTCGCTGGTAAGATCAGATTATAAAGTAATCACACTGGACATCCACATCCAGACCCCACCCCCAGTCAAGGAAACCACTGTGAAAAACTTTTCAAAAGCAAACTTCACACTTCTCAAGACCGAAGTGGAAAGTTTCAAAGCCCCCTTGCTACAGGATAATGCTATCCAATCCACAGAATCCTTTACAAGTGCATTCTATGAGCATCTACAGGGATGCATTGATCGAGCCATCCCAAGTAAAACCAAGACTCACTCCTCCAAAAAGAGGAAACCAATCTGGTGATCCTTGGCCATAAATAAGCTATACAACAGAAGGAGGAAACTACTACATGACAGAGCAAAATTCCAAAAAGGAAAGGCATCACTGATCATTATTAGCAAGAAACTATGATTGCTCATAAAATCATCCAGGGCCAGTTTCTAAAGAAAAATTGCCAAGGAATCTAAAGATAACCACAAAGCCTTCTTTAGCTATATCAAACATTTAGGTGGCAACTCTCAGATATGCTCTGAGCTACTGCAAAATGGCAAAACATATACTGAACCAACTGACATTGCCAACATCCTGACGGACAAGTTCAGTGCAAACTTCACCCCCCTCACCCCCAAAAGGGCCCGTGTCCATCCCAGAAAAATACAGAGCCCCAGACATCATGGACATGCAGGTAAAAACAGCCCTCTCCAAAGCTAAGAACACAGCATCAATAGGACCGGATGGTGTCCCAGGCTGTGTCTTACACGAGCTCCAAAAGGAACTTAACCCTCACCTAAATTCACTGTTCAGACTCAGCCTTGCCACAGGCTATGTACCCAAAGAATGGTGTACAGCAACAGTCATCCTGCTCCACAAAGGTGGTACCACAACAGAACCTGGGAACTATCACCCTATAAGCCTGACCAGCCTGGTCTGCAAAGCTATGGAGCAAATTATCATGGAACTCATAAACAGAGACATTGGGAACATCCAGACACTGGACCCTACCCAATACGGCTTTGTTAAAGGCAGATCCTGCCTCCTAAATCTAGTTGACTTCTTTGAAACAGTTACCAAGGCCATAGATGAAGGGAAGGTTGTCCACACAGCCTACCTGGACCTCACTAAGGCCTTTGACACCATTCCCCACTCTGGCATCATAGACAAGCTTACCAGCTTGAGCATTAACCCCTATGTCATGAGATGGGTGGCCTACTGGCTCACGGATAGTACACACATGGTCAGAGTTGCAGGTGCCATGTCCAACTCTAAACCAGTCACAAGTGGCATCCCACAGGGCTTGGTCCTGGGACCCCTCCTGTTCAGTATATACTTCTCTGAGGTACTGGCAAGCATGGGAGGACTATGGCTGACCAAGTTTGCAGATGACTGCAAACTGGGGGCCATATTCGACTCTCCGGCTGACACAGACATCCTCCAGAAGGGTCTTACAGAGACAGATACCTGGTGTTAAAACCATGGCCTCAAGCTGAATGCCAAAAAATGCATAGTCATCCCCTTTGGAAAAAACAAAGTGCCCACGAATTGCCACATAGGTGGTAATCCACTAGGTATGGAAAATGTAATTAGGGACCTGGGGACCCAGGTAGATAGTAACCTCTCCTTTGATAATCACATGCCAAAGTGGTTAGGAATTCCTTCTATGTAGCCCACCTAATCATGAAAGAGTTCATCTCTAGATCAGGAGAGGTCATTGTGCCCCTCTACTCATCACTCATTAGGCCCATAATAGAAATCGGCACATGCAACAGCTGGTAAGACCACAGAAGTACCTCACCAAGAGGATCATGGGCCTCAAAGAGATGCCCTATGCAGCTCGACTAAAGATACTCCAGCTCTACTCGTTTGCTTACTGCCTGCTCAGAGGTGATCTATGCCTGATGTATAAGGCCATGTCCAACTCAGAATTAATGGACATGTTCCACCTCAGAAAACCAAATCTCTTAGAGCCACATGCTTCAGTGAATTAAACCTCAGCACAGCAATAAACAGGATGTGCTGAAGGGATAGATTTCTGTCCCAGAGACTTCCCATACTCTGGAATAAATGACCTATCAATATCAAACAAAGCTCCTCATTAGCACTCTTCAAGAAAAATCTTGATGATTGGATGGGAAATAGGAAATTCACCCTGGGGATCACTTCTGTGTCTCTGCTCAACATTGACACAGGAAAATAAATTTCTTGGGTGGCAAAAGCCAGGGTACCTTTTTGGCTGGGCTTGTATAGGCCCCAGGGCCAATAGCCTAGTACCTACCTATGAACCTATGAACCTTTGAGCATTGCCTAAAAAAGGTAATATGGGGACAGCAAGAGCCTTCGCCAGTATTCAGAAGCATAGGGACGACAGGTGCAAACCATCTGTAGCGAAGCAACGAGGCTTGTCTATCATGTCATCACAGGCAGACAGAGACTGGATCCCCTTTGAATGACACCAGAAGCTTAGCCAATTGTTGAAGTTTATCATCTTTCTGTTATATTGCAGTATCATGTAGGTGAAGGTAAGATGCTACTCAAGGTCAGTGTCATACCAGCCTTGGTTACATGATCATAGAGCTAATATATATCTCTTGTCATGTTGTCCTGGGAGGTATGTCTTAGATCATTCACACTTACATGTACAAAGAACACGTCATATATGTACCTGTTCTCGAGTGATGTAAGTGCTTGTGTTATGTGGCGGATCATAGCACCTGACAGACAACTGGCAGTAACCTTCTCCTTGTCCAGCCGAGTGAGTGGAACATCTGTGTGCCTGACTTTTAAGTCACCTATTACTAGTGTGTTGGGTATGTTGTTTTGCCTTAGGGCCTGTTGTGAGGCATACTGCTTTGGTGTATTATGTGTTTTCTGGCGTGTGCTTGGAGGTGCATGTTGCTTGCTTGTCTGCTTAGGAGGACACTCTCTCTTTTTCAGATTAATATTTGTATTCTCCGAATATGGCAATGTGTATTTATGTGTGTGTTTTGCTGGTGCTTATATTGTAGGTCTATGTGAGACAGTTGGTGTTGTGGTTGTATGACCCTACTCCTCCTGACTGTATTGTCCAATATTGGGTTGACAGAGCTTAGCCACCAGTTTGACCCTGTGTGTGCCAGCATGTGGTGCATCAACCCATATATGATATGGTCATGGCCTATGCATACAATACACTCACAATACACTTAGTATGATAAGCCTGCTGAGGTTAGCAAATGTGAAAAAAACTTTTGGGCAGAATGTCAGCAAGTAAGGTCTGTATTGCACCCTGTAACTCCATATTGCTTGCTGAAGTGTAAAGACGTACTTAGCTTGGATTAAGAACACCGCACCTGCCAACTGTGTGTGTGTGTGTGTGTGTGTGTGTGTGTGTGTGTGTGTGTGTGTGTGTGTGTGTGTGTGTGTCTGTCTCTCCCTGGGGAGAGAGCATTCTTTTTGGAGACTACTCACACCCCTTAAAAGTGGTATACTCATCTTTGTCAAGTCTGATGATGTCACCATCCTACAAATATACCTGTGGAAAGGTGAAATCCCAATAATGTATATAGCGCGTTATGTAAATCCGTACTCCTATAGTATCATAATGTAGTTAGGTAGAGGTTTGAATCCTTTATTTGTCAGCTGTGTGAGTGTGTGTGTCTCTTGGGGGATGAACAACATTTTGGAGACTACTCACACCCCTTAAAAGTGGTATACTCAAGGCTGATGATGTCACCATCCTACAAATATACCTGTGGAAAGAATAAATTCCAGTAATGTGTATAGTGCATCATGTAAACGTGTACTGCTACAGTTTCATAATGTAATTAGATAGGGGTTTGAATCCTGCACTTGATAACTGTGTGTTTGTATGTTTCCCTCAGGAAAAGCAACATTTTTGGAGACTACTCACACCCCTTAAAAGTGGTATACTCATCTTTGTCAAGTCTGATGATGTCACCATCCTACAAATATACCTGTGGAAAGGTAAATTCTAGTAATGTGTGAAGCGTGTTGTGTAAATGCATACTGCTGTCGTATCATAATGTAGTTAGGAAAGAGTTTGAATCTCAGCACTTGCTGACTGTGTGTTCCAGGTGTGTGACACTGTTGGTCAATGTCAAGTGGGTATTGATTTTTCTAGTGTATGACATATCACAATGACAACTGTTTGTGCATTACACATGTAAGATAGCTGTGGGGCAAATCCATATACATACATGTGACCTCAATTATTTCATAGGTGGGTACTCTGCTTTCTCCATGAATGCATCTGTCATCTTTGCCAGAGCGTGCTGGCGCTTTCCAGACCTTATTTCACTTCTATATGCCTGTGACAAGCTTAGCCACTGCAGTGATCCCTGGGCTACATCTTCTGTTTCACATCCACTCATCACGGTTTCTATTGAAGAGTGTGAGTGAGGGTTTATGCTTGATGCATATTTGAAACCTGTTCCAAAGCAAGCAAAGTCTGGCATAGATGACTAATCATTATAGGTGTACAACAACCTCTGTGGATCTGCATGCAAACCCTTTATTGCTTATGTGCTCTACAGAGGGATTTCCAAAACCCTTTGGTAATGTGATTATCAAAGGAGAGATGACTAAACACATGGCTCTATGTATACATTAGTACCTGTTCCACATTTTGGGGGCTACTACCTATGTGCTACTCTGGGGATACTTTGTTTTCTAAAAGTGGATAACTATGCTTTCTTTGGCTTATAGCTTTACAGCATGAGTTTGACACCAGGTATCTGTCTCTATGATACCCTTTTGGAGGATGTGTGTGTCATCTGGAGAATAAAATATAGCCCACAGTATGCATTTTCATCATACGTGGGCAGACATATCCCTACTGTGTTTGCTTGTACCTAAGAAAGCTATATGCCAAACAGGAGCGGCCCCAGGACTGAGTGCAGGTGAATACCACTTGTTACTGGCATAGAAAAGTACATGGAGACTGCAAATGTTACTGTGTGTCCTACATCTGTGCGTCACTTGTCAAGCCATCATCTAACAATTGTTTATGGTCAGTTTGTTGAGGTTATGTATAATACCAGAATGTGGGATGGGTATGAATTGCTGGTGAGCTATAGCTTGGCTGTGTTGACCACCCATCCTTTACCTATAGCCTTGTTAACTGGCTTGAAGTCTACTAGGTGTGGGAGCCATGATCTGGCCTTTCGATAACCTATGTGGGTATGGTGCAGTGTTTGCAGGTTCATAATGTCTCTGTTAATGAGTTCCATAATGCTGTGCTCCATAGCCTTCCAGATAACATTTGGCTGGCTTATAGGGTGAGAGTTTCCAGGATCTGTTGTAGTGCTACCCTTAATCAATTTATGTTAACATTTGCACTGGGTGTGACGAGGGTGGACAGGTTTAAGAATAAGTATATTAGAGGGTCAGGCCAGGTTTGAAGGTTAGTAGACCAAGCCAGATAGGCAGGATTAAGTTGGTTTGTACATGTAATGAGGAGGGATGCAGAGTATATTGTGAAATAGATGCTAAGGATGAAGCCACCAGGTAACAGGAAAAGAGGAATGCCTAAGATGAGGTTTATGGCTGTGGTGAAAGAGGACATGCAGGTGGATGGTGTGACAGCGCAAGATGCAGAGGGCAGGAAGAAATGTAAACAGATGATCTACTGTGGCGACCCCTAATGAGAGCATCTGAAAGGAGAAGAAGAAGAAGTTGTAGCTCAACCCTTGTGGACTGTGAACACCATTACCGTGTGTCATTCCACAAGTATGTAACCTGTATAGAGGCTGCATCTGGACAGAGTATTTAGGTGAGTGGTGACTTCATATGTCACCTTATTCAGAATCCTCAATCAAGGGTAAAGCACCTCAAACACAGTAACTTCAAGAGTATCTCCAGCAAAACAGAACTGAATGAGGTAGCAAACACGACCATAAGAAGCTGACCATTTATTCTTTAAAAACAATAAAAACTAACAACATATCTTGTCTCTAGTAAGCACTTTCATATTCAGATAGAATGCTTCATCAGACTGTTAACAACTTAACATTAATTGTCTTTAAATACCATGTTATTCCAGTGGCAAAACCAATCATATTCGTAGCACATAAATATTAAGTAGATAAAACTGCACTGTAATAGTGTTCTTTCATTATTCTATGTTCGCAATTTATAAAATCTCACTGCATATCAAATATTGGAAACATAGATAATAATGAATTCCATATTAATATGTAAAGACAAATATGCATATTTCTGTTAAAACATACATATACAAACATTATGTAGAGCTGTATGTTAAGTATATTTGGTCTAATGAAAAATATAAATAGAAAAAAATAGAAAAAATAAAGTCATATATCTAAGCATCATAGCATGTCTTTTATAGATGGATGTATATATCTATTTATGGAACTAGAACCTAAATCCATCAAGCCTTAATTTCATTAATAAAACATACAACATCTTCATCTTGATGGATTTAGGTTCTAGTTCCATAAATAGGCCTACACCTTATCTATGACATGCACTTTTTATTTACAATAATAAATGTAGAACACACTCACCAGCAGCTGTCCTCTGCCTTGATGTCACCCCAGAGGGACCTACATAGAGATGAGACAGTTTGTCAGTGGTCTCAACTGTGACATTGCTACTGTGTGTTTGCAATCTTACAGTACAACAACAGTTTACATTCACAGGGCTACAGATTATGTTCCAAATGATCAGTATTGCACAACAACAGGCTCCACATCTTTGAACAACACACTCCACATCTCACATATGCATGATCTACCAATACAGATAACAGTAGTCTACAGATATGCCATGTTACCTGCATGCTCCATGGGTGCTTGCTGGGTGGCTCCAACCTCCATCATGGTGTATGTCTGCTGCTGTTGTTATTGTTGTTGGGCAGGTGCCACCAGGCTCAGGAGCAGCTCCTCCACTCTGGTGAGGGGGGGATGGATATTAACACCACCTCCTGTTGCAAGCTGTTGTCTACGCACATCAGCAGCACACTGACGAACATGTCTGAGAAGATCACTGCAGTGGTGGCGTACCTGCTCATATGTCCGGCTATGCAGGTCTACCTCATTTACCCTGCAGACAACATCTTGCCACATTGCAGTACGCTCCTGCTGGTCCTGGCTGGTTCGTGAGAACATGAGATGGTAGTGCTGAATCATACTGCTAGTAATGATATCATCTTCAGCACTACTGTAACTGGGGTTCCTGCAATGGGCCATGATCCCTGGAAGACGTAAATACAAAAATATGTCTGAGCAAGTTATATGACACATTTAACATTATACAGTACAGATATCATTGAACTGCCATATATAGCAACCTATAAGCTAAAAAAGAGTGAAACACTGTAACTGCCACTTATCACTGCTGTCCCCACAACTGCTTGAAAGTGCCTTGCACACTCTCCATCTAATGAACCATGTTCTGCACAGCAACAAAATAAAATCACTATATAAGACTATACAAGAGTACCTGGCACACTGTATGCAACACAATGCACCACCTAGCCACAGCAGATATACATCAAGCTGATATGTAAAGAACTATATCATCCATCACAATCAGTGTAAGGTCCAGTAAATGTATTACTGTTATACCACACAACTTGTTAATGGCAAACCCGTGGCCAAAATATGTGCACAATTGGGAATATAGGTTGCATACTGCTGTAGTACACTATGAATGTTGCTAGATATGCAGTTATATGTTTTACCACACATATGTCAAAGGACATGTTACAGACATACCCACACACACATCAGACATACTTACAGGACAGAAAGGTATAACAACCCAGATAAGCTTTCAGTGTGTACTATACAGTACTGTGTGTCAGTACTTACACAACCTTAATCTTGAGAAATGTAATCTGTGATGACTACATGGACCACACAAAACAGTGGATGCAAGCAATGTGGACATACACCATACTTTGCTGTACAGGCCCAGAGCTTCAAGTAGTACTACAGTAAACACAGGATTTGCGTTCAACATCGGTACCGATCAATAATCATAGATGTAGTGCTTTAGCCTCCAATGACACACCCTAGTTTAAACCAAGGGACTTAATCACACTGTATGCAATGGCACTTGTTCTGCCTAGCAACAGAATACACAGCTTTTGCTAGGATCAAAGCAAGGACCCATAATACCATGACATAAACAGTTTCCCACTAAGCAATCCCACAGATTTAATGTATTCACAAACATATTGACCATCACAGTCAGTCAACAGTACAAAGAATCAATTGCAGCAAGTAGATGTAGGTGTGTATCAGTATATATAACTATATATATATATATATATATATATATATATATATATATATATATATTTATATGTATATATACATATACACATCCATTGGTCTACATATACATATATATGCAGGCACATATACATTTCACCTTTCATAGTGAGAATATCAATTATACAAAGGATGTAAGGTGTACAGTAATGTAATAAAATCACACAGTCTTGGGGAAAATGCATTGAAGGTGTTCACAGCCCAGGTAGCTTTAGCAGGCCTTACTGGCTTCAACATTGCAAACTGAACAAACCACCTACAGTGTTTAACCACCACATGTCATATACCAGCACTGTATGCTGTCCTGTTTGTCACACACTAAAACCTACATACAAATATGTGCATACTAACCTTCACCAACATATATATCTCCCACCTTCACAAACAGTTGCAATATGTCTCCTGCTCTATGCACTTATACAGATGTGAATATATATGACACATATATATTTCTCTGTATGTGTGTGGCATACACACACAAGGTCCACATTGTTCTAAGTCCCTGGACATCACAAATGAACTGTTGGGCCTTGCTGCAACACAAACAGGTGTCACATATGAGCACACACTAACATTAGGGGGTATATATGGCAACAGATGCTAGATAAGCATACTAGACTGCTACAGCAGTTGCCAATGCTAAGATACACTTTAATATGACTATCATGCATGTGTTGTTCTGTCATACCCATGTTTATATAATGTCAGCGCTAATCCCCCCAACAGCCATTGGCCACACTACTGTACAGAACACAGATAACATGGATCAGATCTTTGACATTTAATGCTGAGCTACACATTTCACAGGTATGTCCCACTGCCCACAGGCATACACAGTATTGTCCATAGCAGTAGTTAACCAGAACATCTGTGCATAAAGAAGTACTGCTGCCACATATGAATGGTTCACATTATGCAGACTATTCTTCAATAACATCTACTACATGCCAGTAAATACATATGTGTCACATACCTTTCCTTTGTATGATTTGGTAATATTTCTTTTTCTTTTTCCTTTTCTCTCTCTCCCTCTCTCTCTCTCTCTCTGCCAGTCTCTGCAATAGAGTGATTGAGTTTGTTGGTAGAGATTGCAGTCTGCTTTTGTAGGAATTGCACATGAACATGTGATGGCCTCTGCACCAATTAGTGGCCACCATTTGCTAATTGCATGCAGCCTGCTGTGTAGTAGTTGCAGTAATCACTGTCATAGCAACCCAGTACTATAAATTGCTAACTCGTAGGCGTGGCCCTTTCCGCTTTCCAGGATGGAGATTATCCTTGTTTGCCATGGACATCATTGTTTAAGACAGAAGGTTGGTATAGTTCTTATATCAGAAGCCAGGGGTGTAGCCAGAGATTTACATTTTGTACCTAATGTTGCTGCTTCCAGTACCCACTTGTCAGTGTAGAAATGTACTCACCCCTCAAAATGCTACTCAAAGATACATGGAAAGATGTATTTTGTTTTCAACTGTAACTGCCATGCCAAGCTAGTTATTGAGATGTATTCCTTTGGAACAAGAATTGTTTGTGAACTGCTACACTGTGAATATTCATTTACTCAGTTCTAAACAGATTGCACTTTTTTAGTGTTGACATTAGCATAAGCTGCTCAGAAAAACTGGACACATTTCAGTACTGTGAGTATGCTTACCTACATCCTTGGTAGACCCTGCACACACAGGTATATTCTACATTTGGGTAGGGGTGCAGAAGTACAGAGTATAAGTACTATTGTGTGGATTTTATCTTGCTGGATTTATAGGGTTGCTGTGTACATGTCAGTTTATCAAGGCAAGTAGTGTGTCTGCGTAACTCCCAACTATGAGCCTATCCACATGACAGCCAGAGAATAGCCTGTTATTTTTTGTCTGTGCACCACACAGGTCTTTTCAGCAATAGAGCAATGGCATTCTTACAGTTGGTTGCTACCAGTACATGGCTACATCCATTTGTATTTCAGTGTTGTATTCCTACATAAGGGTATGCTTCTCAAACTCCTTCCAAAGCTATTTGAACAGTGTGTAACAGCAGAAAGGCTGATATGCCTCTGTGTTTCTGCCTCTGCCAGACCTCTCAACCACTCAGGTACATATTTGAACAGACTCAGGGAAAAGTAAAGAAAAAGTCAGCGACAGTCAGGGACACCTTTAAAATATTAGTGCCATTAAGTTGAGACATTGAGAGAATCAGAGCATATAAATGAATACACCTTTTTCTGAAGTAAAAGAAGTGTCTAACTCTTAATTATTGTCATTATTCATTGTGTAATTCACCACCTTTCTGGCCAAAGTCAGTAGTTTTCGGAGGGATTCAGAGTGACAGAGCTAAAATTTGTTTCAAAATCAGGAACATCCCTGAAAATTAGGGACAGTTGGGAGTTATGGCCTCTGCCCTAAACAGATATGCCAGTGTTTGTCCTGCTGTGATACTGTGTGGGGTTGTAAAGTGATGGTGTAACATTATTTTATTTCCTACTAGAATGGCTGCTTCTCTTATCACAGTCATGTAATGTTATCCCACAACAACTGTTGGTCAACATCCACAAAACAAGTTGTGTGGTATGGTATTCCTATTTTTCCTTTACATTCACTCATTCTGATGCATGATATATTTATTTAAGCACCAACTTGATGTATATCTGCTATGGTTTAGTGGTACTTTATGTTGTGTAGTGTGTGCAGGGTTCCAGACTGACAGAGGTGTTTTATTTTGCTCCTGAGAAGAACAAGGGCCCTCACATACAGAGTGACTAAGGCACTTTTAAACAGTTGAAAGTGGGTTTGTGCAGGTTTGCGCATTGCTGCGCATTGCTTAGCCAATCGCAAACAAGCGCACACTCGTGCAAACCCGCTAACTACTGCTTAATAGTGCTTACTCCCGCTAACCCCAGCGCTCATTTCTTTGAAAGAAAAGAAACATGGGGAGATAGGAAAGTGGTGAAAAAGGGGCACAAAGAGGGAAAGACAGTATGGAAAATAGCTCGGGATGTGCAGGACGGGTGTAGGGAAGGTCCATAACTGCCCATTTCTTCAACAGCAACAGCTGTGCATATGCAATACATTTGGAGGTAGATATGAAACCTTCAACACCTGAGAGAGGGGTGATAATGCCAGTTAAATAACATTTCATGTGTCCAGTGGACATGTGTGCAAAATGGGCAGCTATGTATGGGGTGTAATTTTTTTTTTGGGGGGGGCAGATTGCCCTTTGTTTCAGGTGAGAGTGAAATGTGGGGTAGGGGAAGTAGGTATATTTGGGGAGGTAGGTTGGGGAGGTAAACATACAAGACAAACAAGATGCATACAGGGGCGGTATATGACACATGTGGTGGGTGAACACCTTTGACGGGGAGGGATGTTTGGAAATCACAAGCCCATGAGTCCCCAGATGGAAACAGTGGGACTGAGGTCCCCACCCATGGGCAGTCACCACTGCACCTTCATGGCCCAGAGGGTGGCTGTGATGGGGGCTGTATAGGAGGTTTCAAAGTTTTATTAAGATTTTGAACATTTGTCAGGTACAGGTGAGGATTTATATATTATGATTTAAATGTTACTGACTTAATGAAAAAAGTATTATACAAAGGGACTAAATTTGTTCCTACATATGTTCCTTCTCTGGCTGATGTGATTCTAGAGGTTATAGAATTTTGTAGGAAATTGCATCTCAAAGTTTATTTTGCTAACAAGGAAAGTGGGGCTAAAACTGATGCAAATAAAGCAGTGGTGTTAAATGATACCTCTGTTTTGGAAAGTTCGTTGTTGGATATGTCTATACATGAAAATGAATGTATAGATATTTTCTAGGAGGAAACTGATATAGTTTCTGATTCCAGTTTTGAATATTTTACATGGTATGGAAAGTTTAATGTTCCTAAAGTACCATATGTAAGTGAATTTGTCCCCCCAAAAATGAACAACAGTATTAACGTCTTTGAAAAAACCTTAAGCAAACAATTAATGAAGGATTTTGCATTTTTTAAAAAGCATTCAGTGAGATATAATTTGTCGAAGGCAGAGTGGCAAGCTTTTTGTGAATTAAGGGAGAATTGTTAGAAATTTGTTATCACAGAATCTGATAAAGGTGGTAACTGTGTAATTTTGCCCAGAGAGAAATACAATTCTATAGTATCGGATATATTATCTGATAAAAATATTTATGTTTGCTTGCCTACTAACCCAGTAAGAGAGTTTAATAATGCCTTATATGAGGTATTGGAAAGAGGGGAATGCTTGGGTTTTTTTCCATCTATGGATGTTAAGAAATTGTTTATAAAAAAAACCAAGGGATGCTAGATTTTTTATTTTGTCAAAGGTGCATAAGGATTTGAGAAATCCGCCTGGACGTCCGATTGTTTCAGGAAGACATGCTTTTTTATATAATGTTGGTTTGTTTTTGCATTCGGTATTAGAAGTATATTTATCAAGGATACCCTCACATGTTAAAAATATTAAGGAAGTATGTGATTTTTTTTAAGGGTGTCACTTGGGAGAATGATTTTTACTGGGTGAGTGTGGATGTTAAATCTTTGTATACAAGCATCAGCATTAAGTGGGGCCTGGAAGCAGTGGGTAAACTGCTAGGTGAGGGTCCAAGAGCTTCTTATATTATCAATCTTTTAGAATTTTGCCTTACTCATAATTATTTTGAGTTTGATAAAAAATTTTTTTTGCAAAAAGAAGGTACGGCAATGGGTGCCTCCTTTGCTCCTTCTTATGCCATTATTTTTATGGGATATTTTGAAAATCTGTTTGTTTACTCGAAAAGTTTTTTTCAGAATAAAATGGTCAAGTATAAGAGATTTATAGATGACCTCTTGTTTTTGTGCAAAAGAGATCCCAAGGAATTTGAAGTTTTTATGTCTGGCCTTAAAATGAACCCATGTGGTTTAGATTTTACTTTCAATATAGATGGAGATAATATTCAATATCTGGATGTAGAATTTTATGTGGGGTTAAATGGCAAGGTTCAATATAAGCCTTTCCATAAAACCACAGCAGTTAATAATTTTTTACATGCGTCTAGTATGCATAGTCTCCACCTTATTGAGTCTTTACCTTTCGGGGAATTTAAACGTATTGCATGTTACACTTCTGAGAGGGATAATATTGTGCTGGAATTTGATAGAGTGTATCAGAGGCTTTGTGCTAGCGGTTATTCCAAGGAAAGTGTAAAATCAGCTAGATTTAAGGTGGAAAGAGAATTGGGATTAAGACATGATGGATATAGCTCACTGGATAATGAAATTAAATATAATGGTGAAATCAAGAGGGGCAATGATAAAAAGGTAGTGGATGATAGGGACCATATATTTTTTGTTACCAGATTTTCAGGTTTTTCCTATATTTTTAGGAATACAGTATTGGCATTGTGGCCTATCATTATTAATGATGATAGTTTGAAGGACATTATTCCCAGGAAAGTGATATTTTCTTTTGGGAGGTTTCAAAATTTAAAAGAGTTGGTAAGAAGTAAGAAAAGTAGGGTTAAGGCAACAAATGCAGGTGCTCATGCTTGCGGAAGATGTAAGGTATGTGATAAGATTAGGAATCTAGATGGGACTAGAATCAATGGTTTTTTATACAATGCCATGGATTATTTCGATTGTAACTCTTTTGGGGTTATTTATGTTATCAGGTGTAACTGTCCAGTACCTAAATGGTATGTGGGATAGACAAAACGCAAGGTTAAACTAAGGATTTTAGAACATCTGGGGGATGTTAGAAATTCAAGGTTAGATTGCCCGGTAGCTAGTCACCTCCATAGAGAACATGGGGGTGTAGTTAAGGATTTAATTTTCAGTGTTTTAGCTACACCACATGGGTCATTGGAGTTTGATCACAATTTTCAAAGAAGGTTATTAAATTTGGAATCTAAATATATTATTAATTATAATACTCTTTATCCGAATGGTATGAATTTGGAAATTCGAATTTTATAGATGAATTAAGTCAGAATGTTCATTATTTATATTTATATTGTTAATAAATTAAGTTATTGGGAATTTAGCTTTGATGGAGCTGATTAATTAATTATCTAATTAAGTAAGTGGTATATAAAGACTTGTATTTGAAATTGTAAATTATTCCATTGAAGGTAAAGGCCGAGGTACCAGAATCGTAATAAAACTTTGAAACTTTCTACAAGTCATCTGTTATTTTCGTTGCTGAACTGTTGAACTGTGTGGTACAATTTGTTCTTGGAGGTGGTGGAGTTGTTTTGTGGTTGTATAGGAGGGGCAGGCTGTCCCAGGAGTTGCACCACTCGAGCCTCAAGCTGGTGAAGAGGTTCTGCAACAGAACGTTCAGTCTCTCTATGCACCACCGCCCGGACCATTCGAAGGGTGATAGGTGGCCCTCCTTCACCCACGCTTGCACGGGGGGGGCTGAGCCCCATCCCCTGCAGCACTTCCACCCGAAGGTGGCACAGGACCAAAGGAGGAAGAGGTCCCAGGCTGGGCACCGGATCTGCTGGTGCCAGGTGCCATGGCCAGCTGAGGTGGGACAGGTGGGTCCACTGTTTTGGAGAGTTTAATAAAGATATGGGTTAGTAACAGTCAACAGCATTGCCAATTAGATATAACAGCATGCAGAAGTATTCCCATTAATCCAACACACCAGATTTTCAACAGTTGAAAAGCAAGTATAACACATGCATATATAGAACAATAGTGGACATTACAACAACATGCAGGTTGAATTGATGGCAACAGGCCACCAATATTGTGGTATTTTAACAGGGCACATGCATAGAAATAAATGCAAATAGTTATAAACCAATAGGACATATGTCCCAACAAATGTTTTGAGATCAGACATACCGATTGAGGTGTGGAATTGCATTTTTTATGCACATACAGCAGGGTGGAAAAAGATAGCTCAATTAACAACTTATATATCCTCCTAGTTTTCACTACATTCCCATTAACTGAAGTTATATGTCCCTTACATGTATTATTACACTACCCAATGTCCTTACATTGTGCAACTGGATTTTGCTAGATCATTATATACATGAGCTGTATCTTACATACAAACTGTTCAAGACGCAGATGTTAATGCTACATATTTTGAGAGTTGCTCACACACACTACTGCTAAGATGGTACACTGACAGCTCTACTTTCATATAATTATTATCTTGATATGTTCAGGTGAAGGTATCAATTATATGTTAACAGCTCCCTACATTTCTGGCAGCACACTGACATTTCTGGGGAACACAATACCAAGCTACTCATGTGCCAGATTAACCTGTACATGCTGGGCATGAACCAACAGTTGAGGGCTATAAATATGCATAAAAGCTACTGGCACTCCCTTCATCCACGTTATATGGGCCTACCCAAGTGTGGATTGACACTGCTTAATACAACACTACTATTTGTAGACTGCAACAGTACAACAACATATCAAAGAAAATGACACAGACACACTCCAGGAATTATACATTTATTAAAGGATTATTACACCTTTATTTATTGGGTTAAAACACTTTTTGAAGGCTCTCTCAATTATTTTATATAACAGTACATGCAGAATAATTACTAACGTGCATGATGACGCAGCCTTTGCAGCCTATCTTCATGGGCTTGCTGATTCATAGCCCAGACACCTGCAGCTGTGAAGTAAATGCAGTGATATTGAGACATACCTATCCATAGTATAGACAAGCATAGCAATTCTTAACTACTTAATACAATGGCTACTTTCTCGGTACTGGGGCATTATGCATCGCACAGGATTTCTGGATCCAATGGTCCAGTTGATCCTCCCTACTTCGCTTCAGGTCAGAATAATGGTGCTGACCTGCTCACCAGTCCGAGAAACACCAGTGACAATGGTGAGATCACGAGCAAGACTGTTCCAGGCCTCCTTTTTATATTGGGTACCCTGGTACTGGCCCCGCAGGAGTCTTTCCTCATGATTGTGGACAAGGAGCCAAACCATTACTTTGGACTCCTCAATGCCCCAGCATTGCGCTCTAAATCGAGTGCCTTCTCCAACGCCGGCCATGCTGACTGAAGAAGGAAGCTACAACCAGTTATAGCAAGTGCTCCCGCCTGTGGAGCTTAAATATGCCTCATTTCCCACACTTATTTGTGATTGGTCAGTTTTGAAAAAACTCAGCTGTAGGCACACCTGTTTAGCTGATGTTGGCAATGTTTAAAATTTGTTTGATAGATATGTGTCTGTTGAAAGTGCATGTTTATGAAATGCTGTCATGGCGTAGTGGTTAAGTACTGTGACTATAGTGTTCAGTATCCTGATTTCGAGCCCTGTCACTGCTTTTTATTTTCCTACTGGGCAGACCTGACTGGTTAAGGTACAGTAAAGGAGGTGTGGCCATGTTTAACTGACTTTGCTCAACTTTGCCCGACTTTGCCCAACGTTGTTCAATGTTGCTCAACATTGCTCGACATTGCTCAACATTGCCTGACATTGCGCTGGTTAGCGCGGTGCGCAGTTACGCGCAAATATGTTGTGATTGTGCTTGTTTGCACGGTGAGCAGCTAGGCGCACAGACATTGTGCTGGTTAACACGGTGGGCAGCTACAAACAATTGGAGTTAAATATGCTCAATACTGGTAAAATGTGCTTAGCAGTACTTTATATTGCTTAAAATAGGGTACTCATGCCTCAGAATGCATAACCATTTCACCTTCATATATATATATATAATTCATTCACTACTACATTTAACTTTTCAATGCTTTTTACAAAACTTATACATAAAAAATGTCAGGAAATATTTTTGTATACAGATTTCCAACAGAAAATGGAACATGCAGTAGTGGGACTCGAACCGGGAATGCCTCCTCTTTGTGCGAAGGCTCCAACCACTACACTATTGCTATTTTGCTTAATTTGCATATATTTTTCTTATTATCCTCTTCTGGTGTCTAAACTGCTAACTGTAGCTAAACAAAGGGCAAACACACGCAAACACGTGCAAATACGGGCAGCTATATCGGATGAAATAAAAAAAAATTAAAAATCTTTTCTATTTTTAATTTTGTTAGTTGTTTAACATATGGGGGAGTGTAGTGTTACATTGTGCACATGTGAGCGGAATTGCTCATGTAACTTGACATTGCAGCATTTCTTCATTGCAGGGGCTTGGATTTTTGAACTGCTCGGCAGTCCAACACGCCCTCTACACTCGTCCATGCTCAGTGTAAGCTCTAGAGTTGGGGCAGCGCGTCCTCATTAATATGCATGGCACGCTGCCATCATACTCTTAGACTGACGCTTTCATGTAAGACTAATCTAGTCTTACACGGAAGATTAGTAAATCCTGGGGCATGCCTCAGTAACTGCACAGATGTCTGTATTATTAAGTCTGAGAAGGGCTTAGAGGGAGTGTAGTATTTGTTTTAGGCTCATGGTATTAAACAGTAACACCTTGAGGTTGAATTGAGTTGATTTTTCTATGTCAGTACTTTTGTCAAGTTTGGTATTGCCTAAAAAAGGCACTATGGGGTAGACAAAATTTTAACCAGTATTCAAAAGCCTAGAGGCAATAGATGCAAACCACCCTTGACAAAGCAACATTATGTCCTTTAAATAGACCTGAAGGAAAATGTTTATGGCAGGAAGGCCAGTTATTAGGCTAGATGGATGGACAGATCATTAGAAACCAAAATGCTCTGCTGTTTACTAATTGAGGGAAATCAGCTTTCAAGGATAAAGTTATTATCAAGAACTTTAAATTATCTAGAACAGAACTGGGTAGAGCCTCAGCTGGGGAACTTCACTACATCTAAACAAAGATTGTGCTTCAAACTTGGGCAGTGGGAGTCCAACTTGGCAATCTCTCGGTGTATTGATTGAGAGTATTATAAACAAGGACAAGATTAACTCTGACAGCAATAAATGATGTTTTCAGAAATTTCTTGCTTCACTCTGTGAACCAATGGTTCCCTTTATAGACACTACCAGACTCAAGGATTTAGCAGCTTTTTTTAATTTCTGCACTTATTCACTCTCAGGGAAGATGTAAGCAGGGATCTGGGCAAACCCTTTACTACCAGAGAGGTAGGAATTGCTACTGAGGCATTGAGCAGTGGTAATGACGTTCACCCTAATGGCATTTTCCTTACCCTTTATAAATTAATACAGAAGCAGTGGCCTCATTTCTGTATGATCTATTTAATGTTAGCAAATCAAGTGAGTCTCTTTTGCTTTTGCTATAGGAATATGGGTAAGTTTCTTCCCTATGCATGGCAAAGATCCTCTGAAGGTGAATAATAAATGCCCTGTCTGTAATTAATGCCAAAGACAGACTATACACAGACATACCCAGTCTTAGTTGTTAACATATCCAAGACTGAGATATTTTTAGCAAACAGTTCTGTACACAACTAATGACTGGAGGCTGGTTTTACCTTTATAAATGGTGTAGAGTTAACCACAAGTACTTGGACATTTACCATCATGCTGATCCCCTAGAAATGCTGCACTTAAACATTTACCCTCTGTTGAAGAAATTGTTTATTCTTGTGTACTCCTGGAGATAATTTCACCTTAATTGTTGGGGTGAGATTTGGGCTATTAAACTGATGTCCTTCCAAAGCAGTATTATAGTTTTTAGGCCGAGTCGCTCATTTCCCTACTGTCTCTGGCTTTCAAAAATTAAAAAAAAGAAGTCTATTAAGAAATTCTTATGGGATGAAAAGTGTAACTTTGTAGCTAACCCAGATTTATTTGTACCTGCAAGTGAAGGAGTGCATTTTCCTTACTAGGTTAACAAAATAGCAGAAATGGTCAAAATCCATTCCTATTTCAATGTTCCTCTAGAGAATCTGCCCTGACAGGCATACAATGATGTGAGTTTACATGTGTCTACCTCCCATTAAGCAATCAGATGGTAGAATAAATCCCTTCCAAAGAACATGCATTTCTGGAGTAACCCTGAAGTGGATGTATGAAACCTGCCTAGATAGTAATATTTGGGATGACCATTTCCTGCTCAAAGGGCGTCAGGACAATAAGATCAGCGATGTCAGTCTGGGAATGACTGGCGAGACAAATCACTGGGGATATTTCTCACTTCACCATGCTATTGTTCAGTCATCTCTGCTTAGGTGGTTTATTATTTCAGGTTAATCATCCAATTGAGATACCCCTCTTACATCTCCCATATGTTTGGCCTTGATGAGTCACTATAAGTTGTTTGTTTACAAAACAATTATTTGAACACATTTGTTAACTGAATAGTTCACTATCCTAATCTTCCTTCAGCAGATTAATGTACTTGATGGCATGATGAGCATCTCTTGTCTAATAATGCATCAAAAAGGAAACCTGAACCCAATGAAAACGGTAAGGAAGGGATATACTACTGATCGGTCATGTATGGGATGCAGGATGCCTAGTGCTAATAAGGTACACAACTTTTTGGCTTATAATTGACTAGCTCTCCTTTAGAGTATGCTGGCTAATATAAAAAAAATATTTAACAGGTGTTGATCTTCTTGACGATGCTAACATCTGGATATTCGACAATCTAATTTTGTGCCCTATGATCCCTTATATACAAAACTCTGGGTAATACAATTGTCAGCAATTATTCACTTTTCCTTTATCTCAGAATGGAAGACGCCTCAAGAAGCATTCCAGGATGGCCTAGTTTGTTCCTTTAGAAAATACACCAATCTTCTATCTGTAGACCTCAAATGCTGACCTACTCTCTCTTTTTTTTCTGAACATGGTGGGACTTTTAGGAATCCATGAGATCCATCTATGACCATAGGTGCAACTCATGCTCTCTAGAGTTAGCAGCAAGGAAATTGCACATATCTTAGCCCTCTAAACTTCTTTTGGTCCTACCTAACAAAAATGATTTATTTTCTGTGTGTTTTCTAAGTCTGCCCCCTTCTGCAATGTTAAATTAGTGGAGAGCTGGTGGACTTACTGTACATTCTGAATTTGCATGCCTTACGTAGGCACTATGGCAGTTTGAGTCTCCCCTTTCAATATCTTCTGGGGACTACAGAAAGCAATTTCATCACCATTTTCAAAGTTTCATAGTGGCAGTGAAGGCATATCTTTTATCTGCTAATGATGCTTCTCTGGCTTCTTCCATGCAGCATAAAGCAATCTGTGGATCTGTTGTCATGACAGTCAAGAAGTCAATGGAATCATAAGAAGCAGACATAATTTCAACACAGAAAGAAGCATCAACATAAACATATCAAAACACACCAACCAAATGGCTTTGAACTCTATTTTTGGAAAAGAACACTGAAGCAGAAGACAGAGAGAGTGGATTACAGACAGTTTTTTTTTTCTCTTCTGGTGGAGTGGAGTTCAGGAGTTATGCAATGCTCTGCCCTACAACAATCCCTGCTCCCCTTTAAAAGGGTATTACACTGATGGCACCATTGGAAATGCTAACAATGAATGGTGTCATGTTATCATTCTGTAGGACAAATGTTTATTTACACTAAATTTTAGAACAGGGAACCATTTGTTCTTTACATAACAATCAGACAAGGTAAATATAAAGATCTGCATGAATTAGAAAAAAGGATCCTGAGTAGAAATAACTATAGTCTATGTCAAATGTGGGGTAGAAGAGAAAAATAGAAGAGGGGTGTGAGAATTAATGGAAAACAAATGATGTGAGATTAAAAGAGCATTGTGAACTAGTTTAAGCTTTTATAGAGAATATGGAGGAAGAGTGTAGAAGTGCTAACCAGAAAATCTGCCACTTTGGAAACAGGCAATACACAGTTCAAAAGACAGAGAAGGTCTGTGGCACAAGAGATGCTACAGAGTGAAGTGCATGCCTTCATAAGAGGATAGGTGAAGAAGTAATACATATCCATTTTGTTGTGTAGTGGGAACTACCACACAGAGAAGGTGGGATGACAGAATTTTAAACAGACTGATATGCAGCAAAAAAAAATATTGACTGAAGTTCTTTCTTTCCTTCTTAGTCAATACTGGTGAATCCTGTTTTCTTAATGTTTCAGTTTATTTTGATTTTCTAGCATTTCAATTAATCAAAACATTTCAATTTCTGAAGGATGCAGTAAGCATGGAACGTGTTTTTGTAGAGTTTTGTTTTGGGCATTATTTATGCTATTTCTTTTGATGTGACAGAAGTAATAAAAGTTACTTGCAGAAAAACACAAGTCTCTCTTGTGAAGTAATTTTGTGGCAATAAGGTATACTTAGCAGAGGAAACAGATTGATTTTTTACCTCAATAAAAGGAGTGAGTTATGTTTTTTTTTTGTCCACAGAGATTAAGTTAAGAAACATGACAAACAGAAACAAAAAGCTGTAGGATTACCCAGATAATCATAAATACAAATCTTCCATGGGTCAGTAAATAATATGGAACAGTTTAATCTGTTTGAAATAAAGCAGCAGATGGCTGTATTGCTTAATGTCTGTGCTGAGTCTAATAGCATACAAATCCTCACCAAAATTCTTCATTTTGTATACTGACACAAATATCCTACAAAAACAGTTTGACTTTTTTTAAATAACTGATTTTGTCTTGGAATCTGTCGCTAAGATTCACTGGAAGAAATCTACGAAGATCTTTTTTCACACAGATGACTTTTGTGTTTCCCTGAAATGTATACATTTGTTGAATAAAAGAAATACAATACTGTACCATTCAACCTTACTTCAGCTCATAATGTTATTTTCATGGAGCTGTACGATAAAAGTAACTGTGTCCAGCAGGTGAATGATGCTCTGTTAAATACAAAGCAGGTAAAGAGGTTCATAGGTTGGTTGAAGCTGAGTTGTAAATACAGTTGAAAGGAGTCTGCACCATGCAGCATTACGTAGACTTGATTTAAAGGTGTTATCAATGCAACTCAAAAAATGAGCACAGTGGTTACTGATGGATAGGAACCATAGCAGATACTGATGTTTTTCTTCTTTTTTATTATTTACTTACTTACAGTCATAATTAAAACCTGGTTTTGGATACTATAAAATGAAAACAATATATACATATATATATGCTTGGCTGTTTAATAATATTGCACATTTCGTGTAGGAAATGCAGGATTTAGTTACAGCTGGCATGTTTTGATCATGAGGCTAAATCCTGACTGATCAGACAAGTCAACTGTAACTAAATTGTGCATTGCTCAAACCAACATGAGTACTTTTATTATACAATGATTATTACGAAAAAAGTTCTTGGCCATTTTAAATCATGTTAGTATATAAGTGGGCTTTAGTCCTTTTCTACTTTTTTATCATGTTGGAGATTTTTTTTCAATTAACATTTTAACTACAGAAAAGAGAAAAAAAACTTAACAAACATATAATCATATATAGAGGTCCATGAAATTATAAATTACTTATAAAAATTAACAAAATAAACAATCAATATAAGAGATATATGTAGGAGATTTCTGAGTAATGTACTATGCATAAATTGGATGCATACTTGCTGTCACTTCAATGCACGCTGTTCCTTTTTTTCTGTATGTGTGTGTGTGTGTGTGTGTGTGTGTGTGTGTGTGTGTGTGTGTGTGTGTGTGTCTGTGTGGATAGGAAGTGCAGGCATGTATTTCTTTGTATGAATCCCATGAACTTTTTAAACATTTTAAATAGTGCATGTTATTCTGCTCTATAGAGTGGTACTACAGTGTAACTGATATTGCATTTTATATTGTATTGCTTGATTTTTAGTTCTCTGCATTGTGGGTCAGAGAACATAACATTTATATTTAGTTGCTACAGCTGCAAGTATTTACCTGAGTTTCTGTCATTGGTAATGCTCAATTTACAATGGCCATGCTGATTGCAAAGTCCAATCAATGTACATGTTTTAATAACACCTTTATAGAGTTATCACTTGTGGCACAGGCACGTTTACATTTATATAAAAGTAATCAAACTGTATTAAGAAGTTAAAATTAACAAACATTATGCTTCACATATCTTGTTATATAACAAATAACCTAAGCAACATTACATAAATTATTCAATTCCTGCCCCTTTTTAAACAAGAAACATTTTCAGTACATTTATATAAAAGAAAACAAACCACACCGACACAATCTAGTTGCAAGCATTTTACATCACTTATAATCTACCCGATCATTTTCAGTCAAACAATAAAGAGCTCATTTAAGTCCTGCCTTCTTTTAAACATCATTCCTCCCCTGCATGCATTCTCATTTTTATTGTGTAGTTTGTTCCTACCCTTTTCTGAAGATCTCAATTCCAGTTGTTTTATCTCTGTTACTATGTTCACTATTTCTAATATAGTTGGTTTAGATTTTGATTTCCATTTTCTAGTAATTGCTTTTTTGGCAGCCACCATAATTAGACACAGCAAGGCCTCACCATGTCTAGGCAATTCAATGTGTATGTTTTTAAATGTTAATTAGTATCTACTGCATAATTCATCGATAATACACTATCAGATACATACAATGCAGTATTTATGGATGGATGTTAATAGTTTGGTCATGAAGGCAGTGAAGACAACATGATTAAACAAATCCAGCAATTAATAAACCCTGCATAATTCATACACAGGGGAAAATCATTCTGTCACACAATGCCATTATTTTAAAAAAATAAATACATTTTTAAATAATGGCATTGTGGGGCGGATTCTGTAAAGCTTGTAGAATCTGACACATTATGCCGATATCAGGAGGAAACTTGCAGATAGCCTTGCAATAAATAAATGTACAACAGGAAACTCAGAGTAGCTTAGAGTACAGTGAGGTATCACAGTATAAACTGCCTACTACAAAAATGTGCAGGCAATCCATAAGTAATAAAAAATGGTTTTCCAATCACATTGTAAAGTACTAACGTTAGGGAAAGATGATCACAATTTAAGGATCCTGATATTTATATAGAATATATAAGGTTAAGGACAACTACTGAATGTAACTGATTCTGCTATGATACTCCCCACCCTCAAAAAAAGAATAAAAAATGCCAGCTATCCCAATGTAAGCCACATGGCAATCGTAGCATAAACTTTCAGGAAAAGACAAAGAAACATCTCAGTCAACTATGGATATTTGTGTTCACTCACTAACTTAAAATACATGCTTGAAACCACAACGCTATTTGCAATATATACATATACATATATATATATATATATATATATATATATATATATATATATATATATATATGTGTGTGTGTGTGTGTGTGTGTATGTATATATATATATATATATATATATATATATATATATATATATATATATATATATATATATGTGTGTATATACGGGTCCACTTTGTAATTTTGAAATACTGAAATCTCGAAATTCAGTATTTCAAACCTATAAAGCTGCAGACTCACATTTTTGAAACTGGCAGAAGCACAAAATTCAAAATACCGAAGCACGGATATTTTGAATTTCTGCTTCCGGCAGTATAGTGTGTGGATATTTGGGTTTAATTTTGGTAAGTTTGTGTGTGTAAGTATGTTGTTTAGGGGGTTAGTGTGTGTAGGTGTGTGTGTTGTGACTGTTATGTGTGTGTTTGAGGGACTATAAAATGTGTTTGTGTGAGTTCCATTTGTGTTTCTGTTTGTGCGATCTCGGAGTTAGAATATATAAGTAGGGGGGGTGAGGGTGCAGGGGGGGTTTGTCCCCCTGCTTATACATAGTTTAGATGAGTTTGTTTGGTTGTGGGGGGATTTTTGTGTATGTTATTGTGTGTACTCTATGTGTAGTGTAATTACGGGATTTTGAATTTCACAGTTGTGTGTTTTCGAAGTTGTGAGTTGTGGTTGGATTTTTGGCCTTGTGGTTTCGAAATACTGAATTTTGAGATTTCAGTATTTCGAAATTACAAAGTGGACCCATATATACATATACATACATACACAGAGACAGAGATAGATAGAGATATAGATATACAGATATATTGGCATCATTCTTTACAGTAAGCTCAGAAGCTCAGAGACAACTATGGATACATATAATAGCAAAATATGTCAGCTTGGACTTACATATATTAGTAAAACATGTCAGCTTGGACATACATGTATTAGTAAAATATGTTAGCTTGGACTTATGAATTCTAAATGAAAAAAAAAAAAAAAAGATAAAGACAAAGAGCAATCACAGCCACATCATCATAGCTAACCTCTGCTAACAATGGGTTCCGGACTTCAGTGGGGGGCACAAGTAATGGACACACTTAAGGAAAGTAGGAGATAGAGAAGAAGATGTGGTGTATGGGTGAAGAAGTGGGGAACACAAGAGTGATATAAGAATAGGAAAATCTAAGGGAAAGTCAGAGGGGCATGGGCATTTTATGGTGGGAATAGGCCCCAGTTTTTAAAGATTAGAAGGAGAGGAAATCATAGGGAAGGAGGAAGAAAAGATGATCACAGCAAGTTTACTCACAGAACAAATAGCAAAACACAAGCTAGACAAAGGATGGAAAAAACAGTAAATTACACAGACAGCACACTGCAAAACACAGGCCTTGGAAAGCTGGCAAACAGGGTGGGGGATTTATGCCAGCCATGGTGAAATGCAGAAAAAACAGATCTAGCTATGTACTATCATGTTATGACATGTCACAAAGTGTGTTGCAATCATACCTGCATGTGTATGACCAATGGTATATATGTGTTCCAGATAATAGAGTAGGATCAGTACACATTGGATAAATATACACATATCCAATTAGTCCACTGGCAGTGCAGATGTAAGGAAGCAGCATTATAGATGAACAGACACAGGTCTATCCATGGCAGATAACTCCACCAGAGGACATAGCGAAACCTACAACCATGCATGTGCAAGGCAAACAGCCGAGCACAGTGCCAAACAAAAGTACTACAGAAAAGCACAAAGGCTGCTACATACACAAGTACGTGTGCACAACCCAAACAAATGTGCAATGGAATGTGTACATGTTACACACATATGTTGTGTGAAAGGTAACACACAGGTGTAAATGTGTATGTATGTCTGCCAGTGGTATAAATGGAAATCTAGGTCAATACATACATACATTAATGGCATGTAAGAATATGTTCAAAAATGTAACAGTGCAGCATAATAAATATAGCAGGTTGTGCACCTGCATGTGAAAAACTACACTGGGTAACACACAAATATAATGAGAACAAGAACGTACTGTAAGCATTATCCAGCAACTTATCCACACATGTCCTGCATTGTACAATAGCCATCATGTAGCACATGTTCACTGTGTTAAATTAATACACGGCAATGGTCAGTTCTTTTAACAAAGGCAAACATACCTCCAAAAATAATACTGAAATATGAAGGTGGTAAGGAGGTAGACAACCTGGGCCACATCAGGGTTAAGCAGGCCAAGGTAAGTTGGCACAATGCAAATGCAAGCGTACAGCACACAGGGTATAGAAGCTACACAGAAATACATTTAACCAAATGGAAAATGTATGGCATAAGGTCAGATTGATTGCTGATGTCCACAGAACTGGACATGTATAAAACACAAATGCACAGTAATATGCAGTCATGTCACATCAACGGTATAGGTAAGCAAGGTAAAAATTACAACCGCATACACATATACTGTCATGCAAATCTCAAGTAACAAAACACAGGTGTATGTCAACCACTCTGCATTATGGAAGATAGGACTCTCCTGTGAGCATGATTACAGCGCCTGATCAGTAACACAGTGAATGCTCACATTTCTAAGGTACATTTGTCAAGCAGTATGTATCCTACTATGTGCACACACATGTACATTCATTTAATGTGTACAACTATTTGTAGGGACAGAATTAAGGAACACTTGTATAGCATAAATAGAAGAAATATCAGGAATGCTCTCAGTAAACATAAAAATAAAAAATAAACAACCAAAAACGTCCAGAAAGCTAGCTCAGCTTTATTAATCCACAATTCACAGTACCAAACAACTAAGCACTTTCACCAGTGACAATCTGGCTTCCTCAGAGTCATTTGAAAACACTTAACACAGTCATTTAAATAGACCCATCACATATCAAAACAGCCAATGAAAAATCAGCAGTCATGCATAATATGAATAACTAATCAAATATTAATTGATTTAGGAACCTCCTTATGTTACTAAAAACTACCTTTTATATTTAGTTTTCATATAATTATCAAATAACTTGTTTAAAACTTCTGATGTTATACAAAATGACATGCCAAAAGACATAATTCACTTATGTCCAAATGTGGCGCCTGCAAATACTGCAGGTACATTAATGAGGGACCTTAAATTTCTGTTCACAATTATGACAGAGCTCTTCTGTGTCCAGGAAAATGTAACTGTAATTCTACAATGTTAGTTTATGTTGCAGGGTATATTAGCTGTTATAGTTTTTATGCTGGCAAGACTATACATAGGGTGAGGGATAGTATAGCTGAACATTTAAGAGCAATCAAAAATAAAGTCACACATAATGCCTTATTTACTATATTTATTATACTGTAGTGGTGGTGCTGCAGTAGCGTTGTCGCCTCACAGTAAGATGTTGTCCTGTTCGATTCTCAGCTAAAGCGTCTTCTGTGTGGGAGACATGCGTGAGTGGGCGTACCTTCGTTGAAGGTTGTACGTCAGGGCTGGCAACTCGGTACGTAAAAATCTACTGCCAATCATTAGCATACCGGAGTTCTGCTGTGTTGACCCCTAACCAGGAAAAGCCGAAAGATACAACAACATGGAGTGTGCAAATTTCAAGAAATACACTTTCTTTGTAATAGAGTATTTCACAATGAAAGAGGTGGCAATGACAGAGTAAGGGTTGAAGATAAGGAACTTAGGTGGCAGTTAAGATTAAATGCACTGGCAAAAACAGGCTTGAATGATAGCATATTGATTGTTCCCGTTTTGAAACAATGGGCTAACATAATTTAATCCAATATGTATGTATTTATTTATTTATTGCATTTGTTTACCGGGATAAGTCCACTGGGCCTAAAAGAGTCCATTTTCAGTGGAGGCCCAGGGTGAAAAGCTCCAACGAGATACAGAAAAAATATAAACATTAATTAGTACAGAAGCAGAAACAGTGTTACAGATAGTAAATATAGTAACATATACAGAATATATACATAAAAGCAGGAATCTAGTCTGTTTGATTACAGCAATAATATGATGCGAAAGGTGAAAAAAGTTTTTCGTTTTGACTGTAAAAATTAGTTGTAACTTTAACTAAGGCAGGTTTTCTTGTGATTTAAACTTTTATCATTAATATTATTTTTTAATTTTTATTATTTTCTTTATAACATGAGAAGTTTTAAATAAGTTATTTGATAATTGTAGGAAAACTAAATATAAAACATAGTTTTTAGTATCATAAGGAGGTTCCTAAATCAATTCATTTATTGATTAGTTATTCATATTATGGATGACTGCTGGTTTTTTATTGGCTGTTTTGATAGGTGATGGGTAATATGAGTCTATTTAATTGACTGTGTTAAGTGTTTCCAAATGACTCTGAGTAAGCCAGATTGCCACTGGCGAAAGCACTTAGTCATTTAGTACTGTGAATTGTGGATTAATAAAGTGGAGCTTTCTGGCCATTTTTGGTTGTTTATTTTTTATTTTTATAGTTATCAGTTTTTCCCTTGTTGGGAACTCTCAGTAAACATGTAGTTAATGAAAGTCCTACACATTCTTTTAAATTTCTTATTTTAGAACTGTTTTTACCTAATATTACAAGAGGAGATGTGAGAACATATACTGAGAACCTTGAGACGAAATGGATTTCGATGTTTCAGTCCACTAGAAGTAGTGGTTTAAATGAGTTTATACCTTTATGGCCTGTACGACGATTGTGTGATTTAAGGAGATAAGTGGTCTATTTAAATGTTGTTTTTCTGTTTAATTATTAGATCTGATGAAGCAATGTGGTTTGGTATGAAAGCACTCATCTTATTTTATTGTATTGTTTTGTTTTGTTATATATTAAAGTTTTTATTCTATACCTTCCTGCCTTACCAGCTTTTTATTTTAATTATATTTCTGGAAGATGTACTCTGGTGTCAGTACTCAATGGGTGTGGAAGTGCTACTTACAACAAACATGGCATAATGCACTGTTAAAGAATGTGTTATCTGTAACATTGTGTACAGATTAATGCTTCATTGCTGTTTGATGTAGTCAGAAAAAGAGGACAGCACATTGGGAGGATATACCTGTATATGATCCCTTGCGGCATCAGTATTTCCAACACATGACAATGAGACATCATGACATCTGTCATCCAGAAAACATGTGGGATGACATGTCTGTATGTTGCACATACCTGATATGGCAAAACTGAAAGCAAAGACATATCACTGTGTTAGCGATGGAGTAATTCACATGTTTATAGGCTACCTTTTGCAAACACTTTTTGTAGGTAAACTGCCACAATGCATAGACAGTTGAATGTGTGTGTAGAAAGTGTAATGTGTTAACGTGTGTCATGCACACATTGAAACTGAAGTAAATGTCACACAACAATAACACATAAGTATGACAGATACATGGTATGCATGCACAAGAGTACATATACAGTCCAGCTAATGCAAAAACAATCACCATGTTGGCAGTATAACACAAATGGAACACGCAGGCAGTACTTATGGATAGGAGAGACCAGTCTAATGGGGCTCAGACTCCTGAATGACCTCATCAGCTATGACCTTGAATGAATCGCACATAGCCCATTCCACATCCTCAAAGAGGGAACCCATCATGTTCCTCATCTGTGTTTGCAACACATCATTCATGACCTCCCAGATCTCCCAATAATTGTCTTGATTCCATTCATGTCAATGTCTGCTTTGGGTGAAGTCAGGATGGTTTGAGCAGGGGGTGGGTCCAGGTTCCTTGGTATCATCATAATCATCATCATCACCAGCATCTTGGGAAGACTCTGGCAGTGGCCTTGCATGTGCTTTTCATCATCTTTGGATCGGAGAGCATCCACAGCTCCCATGCCCTGTAAGATTAATTGAAAAATACAGAAGAAAAGAAAAGAAAAGCAAATGTCTATCACATAGAACAGTTCTATGAATATCATAGCACAAAAGAATATGATTATGATGACAATTTACACAGGGACTGGCACATGCCCATTATGAACAGAGATACTTATGGCCCTATATGTCCTATTCATAAAAAGGACATCAGTATTCTTTTATGAAGAATTCTAGACACACCCATATGGAAACAGGACTATTCGCCCCTGGACGGTTTGATCCCAATGCATTTGTATACAGTTTCATGTTTACATTTATATTTATTGTCTATGGGATTTTTAGTGGACAGTTTGACCCCAGACTATTCAACCCCAGACTATTTGACCCCTAATATATTTTAAGAGGTACTTTATCATTATGTTATTATTTAATCAATTACTCTTTGGATGAAGATTTTTTCTGTTTCCGGTAAACATATATATTTTTTTTTACTTTTAACGATACTTTCTTTTTATAATTTCTATTTGTTTAAAGGTTTTACTTAATTAATGGCATGCAGGCTTCTGTGTCTTATTACATTTCTGCAGTGTATATAATTTATAAACTGTTTTTTTTTTTTTATGTGCATTTGGTATATTTGGTAATGACTTTATACTTTACTTTCGGGTATGTGTGTTATATTATTTCTATTTTACAATGGTTTGTTGACTAATCTGGATGTTCAAAGGGAATTACCTAGCATTACCTAGTCCGGAGTTTCCATTCATTGATTTATTGCATGTATGTGTATTTATATTTTTATTTATGTTTTCATTTTTAAATATAATAACAATCAGATACAACGGTGTTCCCACTAAAATAAATCAGAGTTAAACTTCAAATAAAATCGCAGGAACACTCGGCTGCTTCCAAAACCAAATATCTTCCAAAACTCAACAATTCAAAGAACAATAACTCCCAGTAACCAAGGAACGTTCTTTATTTTATATCCAGTGGCGCCACCCATGAGGACTTCTTCAGACTGTACAAAGTGTAGCATAAAGCACAGCCTTAAATAATCATGACTCATTAAACAATCAACATTCAATTTAAAATTTAAACAGACAGTTAAACTGCTATCCATAGCTAAAACTTCATAAAAATGCTATCTATTGCTAAAACTTAATAAAACATAGAGTATAACTTATGTTCATATAAAATATTCATACTGCCATATGTCAATAAGTGTTAAGGATATATACTACTTTAACATAGTTAACTTAACTTACAAGCATTATTCTTTTGAAACTTTTTTCAGTAAGCATTGCTGTCAATGGTGTTTACAACAAACAACCACTTGATGGCAGCATTGTTGTGACCATGCCTGACAAATATGATCTTCCAATTTTAATACTCATGGAAGAAACTTCATGTCATTCCTGTGTAAACATTCCTCATATATTGTTCTAATCTAAGCGAAATCTATATTAAATAACAATGTTTATTAAAACGTAACATTAAAACAAATCAATGTACCATATATGTGTAAACACGGTGTATGCTGAACAAACTGCACCTGTTAAACCTTGAGACTAAAATCACCATCCACTACTGCATTTATGTTCTAGTGGAATATATGTACATTGTCATCATTATGATATATACTTCTTGGTAAAGTAGTCTCATGTTATGTCTGAAACATCTAATAAAATCTATACTTATAATACCTCTAGAATGCTCTCTTTAATCCCCTCTTCTTGAGAAAGGGATAGATGTTGATTTTATCATTTAAGCCCGGGGGGTGATCTGCTTTAATAATCCATCTAGTTTCATATTCAAGAGTGGTAGTCTCTATGTCACCTCCTCTCAAAGTCTGTATAATACAGAACTTAAAAGTATGATGTCTACCTTTCTTAGTTACATGTCTAGCCAGAGCATTCCTATCATCACATCTCCTTATTGCATAATTATGTTCCCTAATTCTCTCTCTTAGCTCTCTGTTAGTTTTCCCTATGTAGAAAGCCGTGCAGGCTTGACATCGAGCTAAGTATACAACATTTTCAGTCCTGCAAGTGGTGCCAGTGTGGAATGTGAAAATGTGTCCTGTGGTGGGTAACTTAAATTGTGTGTCTGTATTGATATATTCACATTGATTACAATAATGACAAGGAGTGGTATTAGTGAGATGAGTAGTATGTTTATTCATGGTCTTGTGACATAATGTCCTCTTCAAATTATTCTTATTTTTGTAACTAAATCTAGGTAGGTCACTCACTAAACTGCTAATGTCGTCATCTATTTTTAAGAGATGCCAGTGCCTAGTTAGTATATCCCTGACTTCTGCAATGTCCTTTGTATAATGCATGGATATACTGACAGTTGAGTTCTTAACATCTTGTGTATTGTCTTCTCCATCTATATTATTTACATTATTCGAAAAATATGGACGTGCTCTTGTCAATAACAATCAGATACAACGCTCCGACCCAGAAAATGGTGTTCCCACTAAAATAAATCAGAGTTAAACTTCAAATAAAATCGCAGGAACACTCGGCTGCTTCCAAAACCAAATATCTTCCAAAACTCAACAATTCAAAGAACAATAACTCCCAGTAACCAAGGAACGTTCTTTATTTTATATCCAGTGACACCCATGAGGGCTTCTTCAGACTGTACAAAGTGTAGCATAAAGCACAGCCTTAAATAATCATGACTCATTAAACAATCAACATTCAATTTAAAATTTAAACAGACAGTTAAACTGCTATCCATAGCTAAAACTTCATAAAAATGCTATCTATTGCTAAAACTTAATAAAAACATAGAGTATAACTTATGTTCATATAAAATATTCATACTGCCATATGTCAATAAGTGTTAAGGATATATACTACTTTAACATAGTTAACTTAACTTACAAGCATTATTCTTTTGAAACTTTTTTCAGTAAGCATTGCTGTCAATGGTGTTTACAACAAACAACCACTTGATGGCAGCATTGTTGTGACCATGCCTGACAAATATGATCTTCCAATTTTAATACTCATGGAAGAAACTTCATGTCATTCCTGTGTAAACATTCCTCATATATTGTTCTAATCTAAGCGAAATCTATATTAAATAACAATGTTTATTAAAACGTAACATTAAAAACAAATCAATGTACCATATATGTGTAAACACGGTGTATGCTGAACAAACTGCACCTGTTAAACCTTGAGACTAAAATCACCATCCACTACTGCATTTATGTTCTAGTGGAATATATGTACATTGTCATCATTATGATATATACTTCTTGGTAAAGTAGTCTCATGTTATGTCTGAAACATCTAATAAAATCTATACTTATAATACCTCTAGAATGCTCTCTTTAATCCCCTCTTCTTGAGAAAGGGATAGATGTTGATTTTATCATTTAAGCCCGGGGGGTGATCTGCTTTAATAATCCATCTAGTTTCATATTCAAGAGTGGTAGTCTCTATGTCACCTCCTCTCAAAGTGCGTATGACGTTCTGTATAATACAGAACTTAAAAGTATGATGTCTACCTTTCTTAGTTACATGTCTAGCCAGAGCATTCCTATCATCACATCTCCTTATTGCATAATTATGTTCCTAATTCTCTCTTAGCTCTCTGTTAGTTTTCCCTATGTAGAAAGCCGTGCAGGCTTGACATCGAGCTAAGTATACAACATTTTCAGTCCTGCAAGTGGTGCCAGTGTGGAATGTGAAAATGTGTCCTGTGGTGGGTAACTTAAATTGTGTGTCTGTATTGATATATTCACATTGATTACAATAATGACAAGGAGTGGTATTAGTGAGATGAGTAGTATGTTTATTCATGGTCTTGTGACATAATGTCCTCTTCAAATTATTCTTATTTTTGTAACTAAATCTAGGTAGGTCACTCACTAAACTGCTAATGTCGTCATCTATTTTTAAGAGATGCCAGTGCCTAGTTAGTATATCCCTGACTTCTGCAATGTCCTTTGTATAATGCATGGATATACTGACAGTTGAGTTCTTAACATCTTGTGTATTGTCTTCTCCATCTATATTATTTACATTATTCGAAAAATATGGACGTGCTCTTGTCTCTCTTAATTTATAGACATCATCAATTGTTTTGTCAATGTCAATGACTTCATAAGACCTCTCTAGTAATCTGTCCTTGAGTCCTGCTAACTCTTCTAAATAGCCAGATTCAGTGGGATTAAGCCTGGATGCTCTCATGACTTGTCCTTTGATGATGTTATCAAAAATGTGCTTAGGATGCATACTGCTCCTATGTAAAACTGAATTCCTGAAACACTCTTTCCTGTGTATTGATGTATTAATGATGCCATTACTTAACTTAATTATATTTACATCTAGGAAAGATATATATTCCATGGAATATGACATGGTGAACTTTAAGAATGACGTCAAATTATTCACTTCCCTCTCAAATTCTAACAAGTCACTAAGTGTTCCTTTCCATACCAGGAAGAGGTCGTCCACAAATCTTTTGTAGAAGACAACACTATTCTTAAAAGAAGGGAGATGAAACAACTCTTCATTCTCCCATTCAAGCTATTGGCACAGGATGTGCCCATAGCTACGCCATCTTTCTGTATGTATAATGTTTCATTGAAAATAAAAACATTGTTTTCTAGAATAATTTCCAGAAACATAGTAAGGAGTTCAATAAATTGATTATCCATGTCTGTATATTTCCTAAGGTAGTTTGAAACACTATTAATGCCTACTTCATTGGGAATAACCGTGAAAAGGCTTTTTACATCCAGGGTCACTAAACAGAGTTCTTCAACATCATTCTCATTAGAGAGATATTCATATAATTCAAGAAGGAACTGCTTACTGTCTTTCAAGATGTTAGCATTACTCTCCAATACTTTCCTCAGGTGTTGTTCTACAAAAAGGGAGAATGGTTCTGTCAACCATCCACGTCCTGAGACAATCGGTCTCATGGGAGGGTTGTGGAGTCCTTTGTGTATTTTAGGGAGACCCTTCAGAATAGGGATTAATGGGTGTTGGACTTTGAGATACATATAAAAGTCTTTTCTGATTAAGTTACTTTTGACAAGGTCTTCAAGAGTATCATATACTCTGAAGATTCTTGTAATCACTTCATTGATGTTCAATACCTGATAACTGCCTTCATTAATCAACATATCATTCATGTTCCCAATATAATGTTCCGTACTCATAACAACTAGTGGTCCTCCCTTGTCCGCTGGTACTATTACTATGCTGTCATCTTCTTTAAGTTTCTGTAAAGCATTTCTCTGTTTAAAAGTCAAGTTATTCTTGTTGTGTTTATTCCCCTGGCCAGATTTCCTATTGGTATAGTACTCATATAGGTCATTCTCCACTAGTCTCAAATATGTGTCAATAACAGGATGCAAAGGAGGGGAGTATGTGCTGACAGGTTTAAATACATTCACTGCTCTGTCCCTATCATTCTGACCATAATCAAGTTTCAATTGAAGTTTTCTAACAAACATTCTCACATCGATGACTGTATCTGTGTGCTCACTCATTCTACTAGGTATGAATGATAGACCTTTCTCTAATACTTCTTTTTCATCAGAGCCTAATTCTTTATGTGATAAGTTTATAACTAATGATTCCCTCCCTTTGTCCACATTTTCTTTAGGGTAGGTCCCACTTGATTGGGTTCCATGTATTTTCTTTTTTGCCTCCCCCTGCTCATGGAGCGCGAGCGCCCTTGGAGTAGAGGGGACTGGATAGGGTAAGGGACCTCCTGTATTGAGACTCTACCCTCTTTATCTTTCCCTTGCTCTATTGTTGTCTCTTTCTTTCTCACTATTGGCACCCCTCCATTCTTAGTGTTAATATTGTTCACAATATCTTTCACATTAGAATTGGAAGCACCTGAGAGATTCTCAATATGTTTACTAGGTATTTTAGTATGTATGACAGTGGGGTAAAGATTTGAATTGCTATTCACTGGCCCATCTGTGTTGGTCATAATGTCATTTTCATGCAATACATTCTCATTTAAGTTAGTTTTAGTAAGTTCAGCAGTATCATTCAGTCTTAAATTAGTTGTGTTATTATTGTCAGCATTAACATTGTCAGTATTCATAACTCTCCTCACACTAGTGTCCCTTCTCATAGTCCTGGGCCAAGTGAACACATGGCCATTTCCTAGATGTAAATATAATTAAGTTAAGTAATGGCATCATTAATACATCAATACACAGGAAAGAGTGTTTCAGGAATTCAGTTTTACATAGGAGCAGTATGCATCCTAAGCACATTTTTGATAACATCATCAAAGGACAAGTCATGAGAGCATCCAGGCTTAATCCCACTGAATCTGGCTATTTAGAAGAGTTAGCAGGACTCAAGGACAGATTACTAGAGAGGTCTTATGAAGTCATTGACATTGACAAAACAATTGATGATGTCTATAAATTAAGAGAGACAAGAGCACGTCCATATTTTTCGAATAATGTAAATAATATAGATGGAGAAGACAATACACAAGATGTTAAGAACTCAACTGTCAGTATATCCATGCATTATACAAAGGACATTGCAGAAGTCAGGATATACTAACTAGGCACTGGCATCTCTTAAAAATAGATGACGACATTAGCAGTTTAGTGAGTGGCCCTCCTAGGTTTAGTTACAAAATAAGAATAATTTGAAGAGGACATTATGTCACAAGACCATGAATAAACATACTACTCATCTCACTAATACCACTCCTTGTCATTATTGTAATCAATGTGAATATATTAATACAGACACACAATTTAAGTTACCCACCACAGGACACATTTTCACATTCCACACTGGCACCACTTGCAGGACTGAAAATGTTGTATACTTAGCTCGATGTCAAGCCTGCACGGCTTTCTACATAGGGAAAACTAACAGAGAGCTAAGAGAGAGAATTAGGAACATAATTATGCAATAAGGAGATGTGATGATAGGAATGTAGACATGTAACTAAGAAAGGTAGACATCATACTTTTTAAGTTCTGTATTATACAGAAGAGAGGAGGTGACATAGAGACTACCACTCTTGAATATGAAACTAGATGGATTATTCGTTGCAAAGCAGATCACCCCCCGGGCTTAAATGATAAAATCAACATCTATCCCTTTCTCAAGAAGAGGGGATTAAAGAGAGCATTCTAGAGGTATTATAAGTATAGATTTTATTAGATGTTTCAGACATAACATGAGACTACTTTACCAAGAAGTATATATCATAATGATGACAATGTACATATATTCCACTAGAACATAAATGCAGTAGTGGATGGTGATTTTAGTCTCAAGGTTTAACAGGTGCAGTTTGTTCAGCATACACCGTGTTTACACATATATGGTACATTGATTTGTTTTTAATGTTACGTTTTAATAAACATTGTTATTTAATATAGATTTCGCTTAGATTAGAACAATATATGAGGAATGTTTACACAGGAATGACATGAAGTTTCTTCCATGAGTATTAAAATTGGAAGATCATATTTGTCAGGCATGGTCACAACAATGCTGCCATCAAGTGGTTGTTTGTTGTAAACACCATTGACAGCAATGCTTACTGAAAAAAGTTTCAAAAGAATAATGCTTGTAAGTTAAGTTAACTATGTTAAAGTAGTATATATCCTTAACACTTATTGACATATGGCAGTATGAATATTTTATATGAACATAAGTTATACTCTATGTTTTTATTAAGTTTTAGCAATAGATAGCATTTTTATGAAGTTTTAGCTATGGATAGCAGTTTAACTGTCTGTTTAAATTTTAAATTGAATGTTGATTGTTTAATGAGTCATGATTATTTAAGGCTGTGCTTTATGCTACACTTTGTACAGTCTGAAGAAGCCCTCATGGGTGAAAGCGCTCACTGGATATAAAATAAAGAACGTTCCTTGGTTACTGGGAGTTATTGTTCTTTGAATTGTTGAGTTTTGGAAGATATTTGGTTTTGGAAGCAGCCGAGTGTTCCTGCGATTTTATTTGAAGTTTAACTCTCATTTTTAAATATATTTTATTTTTAATCCTTACTTGTTTTATCACTAATTTTCTTTATTTTTATGTAATAATGACATTATCGTTATATGGAAACTGCGGACTAGTTAATGCCGTGAACTTCTGGATTAGTCAGCAAACGTTTTTTGGCACTTACTGTTTTTCTATATATAATTAAAGTTCCATTTTGCACTTAGTTTAAAGTAAGTGTAGTCGAAGCACACAAATAGAAAATAAATACTTTCTAACCCAATTTAAAGAATGTTTAGACAGTCTTCCATTTCTATTTTTTGCCTTGATGTGCTTCGGCTTCACTTACATTATGTTTTTATTGGGGTCCAACCATCCGGGGTCAAATCTTTCTGCTGATGTCTCTTTCTGCTTCTTTGTACATATAATGTTCATGATCAGAATTTGGAGGGAATGAAATTAAACTCTGTACATATATGAATCAGGGAGTTTGTTGATATAAAACATGAGAATTATCAAAATATTTAGCAAAGAGAGAGTTTAGGATAGTTCATATGTTAACTGTACTATGTATTAAAGAGTACGCCAAACTGCCATGTTGTCTTTGTGATATCATTCATTCTGAAAGAACAGCTTTGAGAACTTTCCCCTTTCCCAAGCCTGCCAATTTGCTTTCTTCCCATTCTGGCACAGCCTTCAGCACAGTCTTTTTAAATATTAATGTTTAATAATTGGTATTCAACATCAACTCCATAAATTATTCATTAATCCCTGGGTACAATACTAGAATTGTTTTTCAGTAATATAGTGTCATTAGGAAAACCTGCTCTAATAAATTCAGCTAAACAACTACACTCTCTTAAAAAAATGTAAGTTGCTTTATACCTCACAAGCAATGTAGTCTGTGTAATGTACCCATTGTGTCAGTTATTTTAAAACATTTTTTCTAATAGTTACACTACACTACATCTCCCACAAAACATCGATTCAGGGGTAGTGGTGAATCTAAAATGCCTATTATGTGCTCTGCAAAATGAGATGACTGTTTAACTTTCAGCCATTAATCCGTAGGAGTACGTTAAACAGAAATTATGAACTACTGCAACCCTGGCAATCCAGATCTTATGATTATTACTTTTACAGTCAGTAGTTTCCATTCATAATTTTTTATGTGTTATATCTCTGTTTGCTGTTTTAATTGTGTTTAAACTTTTTTTTTACATTTTTTAATGTGTTGTTAGGGTCCAAACATCCAGGGTCAAAAAGGTCAGGGGTGAATCGTCCAGGGGTGAATTGGCAGGGTCAAAATGTCCTGTGCCCATTATCGTGCTGCGCATCTCAGATGTATGTCACATGACTTGCCTACTGTCCACAATATTGTCATATTACTTTCTCCTCATTTTAACAATGGCAGTTTGTGGCTGTTCATATGACTCCTTGAATACAGACAATGCAGTCTGTAGATTTGAGCATTCATACATTCTTACAATGCTCATGACTCGTATGGGTGAACACACATCAATATAATGAGTACAACAGTAAAAAGCAATGTTATATGTTCAAACAACATAGCTGGTGACATATGAGAATCTAATATATATGTTACTAACAGTACTGTATGTGTACAACTGTTTGCATTATCTACCAAAACAATTAGCAACCACTAGCCTGAAAAATGAAAATGTTGTGAATATGCTTGCTAATGCTGAACTGCTGCAATCAAATGGGTATCTCCCCGTGTCAGTAAACCTAGGCTAGTACTGTGTTTCTACAAAAACACCCAAGGAGTTGGAGACAGATGCAATGCCAATGTGGACCTGTATGGTGTGCTAAATACAAACTGCTGCAATCAAATGGGTATCTGCTCAAGTGTCAGTAAACCTACCTGAGACAAATGCAATACCAATGTTGAACTGAAGGACATGCCACACACTCTGCAAAGACTGACACAGCAGACACCCAGTCACTCTATGAACAAGCAGGCTCCAGATCAATCACAGAAAATCACAACCAAACAAACCAGCATTCCAAAAATACATCATAAGCACAAATCAAAACATTGAAACATGTATGGAAAGCATCCACCTAAAAAGATATGTGACAGATACACCAACCGTTATTTACATTGAGTAGTATATTTTAAAAAAATGTGTGCCAAAGCAATGGCTAAATGATGCATAAAATATTGACATTCGTACATTTTAATCACAGTTGTGATGATTTCACTTACCTTACTGATGCATGATGGGTATTAATGCATTCTAATCAGTATACATGTTATTGTGAAAAATACAGGTGTATAAACAGGGGAAGGTGCATGTCTGTTCATAAAACAGGTAAAATAATCCATATACCTCTATCCCTCCTTTGATACTCAAGCCAGTGCATCCACTCAGTGTTCTAGCTGTGATCCTCCTCACTTGAAATAAAAAAAAAAAAAAAAAAAAAAAAACAGAATGTACGAATAATGTAATTCTCAGATAACACTGATATACATTTCTCAGCACAGTTTATAGACATTCATTTCTGAAGAACATTTGATAATCACAATATACATTTAATATTTTTGCATTCCGGTGTTAATATCTTTGAGCACAGATTGAAGGAGATGAGATTAAATCTTGCAATCACAATCTACAACCAAACTCTAACCATAAGAGCTACCTGCCTGCCTAACACAACTTAACTGAAAACATGTTTTGCATGCAGTGAAAAGATTTTCATTTATAACATCATTTGGATAGAGGGTGGTCTAATAATAAGGATCTTGGCTTATTATTGCAAAGTATGAACATGTGCTGCTCATGTAGTTAAATATTTGGAACATTTATGTCAGTACTGTGTTCAGAAGCATTAACAGTAATGGAGAGCATCTACTCCCCAGACAGTGTAACTGTGCCATGTAGCATACAGCTTCTGTGAACAGAACCACACCGATTGCTGTACATAATGGACACAGTAACGTTTGTGTGAGGGCCAGGATATTCCTTGCAAAACTGAACATCACTAAGAAAATACATACATCTTCCTTGTTCTGCATTTCTACTGTTAGTCTACCCATCCCACTCCCTCAAAACTTTTGGGTGATGGTCTACAATTGACTTTAATATTTCATGAATACATAGGCCTTCATAGCACTTTTACAAATTATACACTATTACCCAAATAATTGCTCAGACACCTAAGAGGATTTATCAGCATTTACTGTTCCTGCTGTTAAATAGCCTATGTTAATGGATCATTATGAATTACAGATATGCTATTAGGAATCTGACAAAAAACTGAGTTATTTGCAGCTATGCTCAAAGTATATGTTAATATCAAAAAGTATAATATGCTTTTTCTGTTTTTCCCCTCCATCTCTTTTTTCTTTTTTTTTCAGGTGATGTTGGATATCCACTGGATCTATGCCTCATGCCTCGACTGAGAAATCCAAGTGGAGCTACAGATGAGACATATAACACATCCCTGTCCCAGACCTGTATTGTCTTTTAGAAGGACTTTGGCTTCCTGAAGAGCCATTTCAAGTGCCTTGATGAATCAGGGCTGCCCTTCACTATGACCTACCTACTGCATGCAGGATGTTTGCTGCATGCTGCATTTTTCATAACATGATCAGGCACCAGTCTGGCAGCAAAGTAACTCATGATGTCACTGCAGCTCCCAGTTCTAGTCCCACAATGACTAATGATGACTAGCCAGCAATAGTAGTAAAGAACTTATTTAGGCTTGTGGACAGTGCATGGCTCCACAGGTAAAGAGGTGGCATCCAGTCTATAACTATGGATCATGGCATTCAGGGGAGTACTTCCTTTCTTATAATTAACACATAGAGTATAACTGATGCATGCAGTAGTATCTGTGGCTATGCTGTGTGCTGCATTGTCTGCTGCCACTGTTCCTCTCACATTCTCTCTCATCTTAAAATATTTTTTTATTATCTGTTGGAATAATACTTTTTGATATTCCTGTTCAGTAATGTTGCATCAAATAGAAATTAATTCACATTTTTGACTGCTTTAAATTTATTTTTATTTTATTTTTATCAATTTTATTTATTTGAGGGTTAATAAATTAATAACTTCTGCTTTAATGATTATTAAACTCTACAAAAGTAAGGAATACTGACAATAGTGAAATACTTCATGAGGCAATGCTTTGCAAAATGTATATAATGTCTTAACTGTATATGCCATCTTTGCTTACTTTGTTCTGTTGTGCTGTAGATCAGATTCATTTTTAGTGTCATACACAATAAATGCTGACTTCAGAAACTATCATAATTTGTGTGATGGGGACAGTGCAGTGGCAGCAGTGTAACTTTATGTGGCAGGATACTCATTTTAATGTGTCCTTTGCTTATGATATATTTTTCCTGCAAATGCTTGTTCATTGCTATTTTGATGTTTTATGTGCCTGCCACCTGCAGAAATGGCTATCAATGTAGCGTATTTTTTTTTTTTTTGTCAAATGTTCATCAATGGTGTACATACTAGTTTTACAGGGATGAAATGCATATATATGCAACCTCCCCCAACCCCCATTTCAACTGAATAGAAAGATGATTCAAAGGCTTTAATTCACAGTAGTTCAAGATTAAATTAGTCATACACATCTCCTATTGATGGGCTCGCTGATGGTGCAACTGATTTGGAGGAGGGGCTGCTATGAGAACTGTAAGGTGACTTAGTTAGATGTCATGTCCTACTAGATGCAGGTAATCCTGTTGTCACTGACCTGACCTTAGTGCATGACTGTGATCGTGACCTCAAATGTGAAGTTCTGCTAAATGTAGATGACCGTTGACATGGCCTGTGTGAAATGTATTGTGATTGTTCACTTTGACTACTGACATTACTGTCTTGTGAAGTAACAGTAGTATCATGTGATCTCCTCCCATGTGTCCTGTCAGTGCCTTGTCCTCTGGCCCTGGAAAGACTGACTCCAGCTTTACTCTAGTATGTCCTAACTAGAGTATGAATGGAGGTGGCCACTGATGCTACCATACTACATATCACTGTGACCGTGTCATTATTCCTGCGGTCTGTCACTTTGAAGTAGTGTTGGAAGTCATAACTCATACCCTGGAGGACTCTGACCATTTCCAGCTGTACACACTCTGACACAGTGCTCTGAGCACTAAAAATGTCACAGCACATTTCCTGTTAGGCATCCAATGATTTATGTGGCGCCTAGCATAGCTGTAAGACATTTTTGCATATGGCTCCCCTTTGCAAAGATGTCACTATAGACACTGTAGTCACTGAATGTCTTCTGGGTTTGTAGATGTTGGTACAGAGGTGCAGGGGTGTTCCTCCAGTACAACTGTGAATTATTTATCAAGTGGTGCTTGACTTTCAGTTGCTCTGTCACCTTCTGCAGAGTTACTGACATGTGGTGAGAGAACCTGCCATTAACCATGAGTATTGCCAGCCACTTCCCTGAGGCTTCCTCATAAGTAGAACTATGCTATCATCATCATCATCAGCAGCAGCAGAAGCAGTATCTGAATTAATCGGTGTAGTTGAACTGTTTGTTTCTGATGCTGACTCTGTAAAAGATTATTACAAAACATTGATATTATTAATGATAATAATACTAACAATAATAATACAGTATAAAGTATGCTTACAAGGGGGTGAGTGGGATACTTACCATGCACACTGCCTTTATTTCCATTATTTGTTGAAGTACAAAGATCACTTAATAATAATAAATTGTGACGTTTAATTCCTTGTCAGCATTAAATTCTCTATATATAACTCTGCATTACTGATTTTAAACCGACCTTCATGATCAGATAAATGTTGCTGCTGCAGCAGACGTTGGTAAGATGGAGCATTGGACATGCTACCTGGAATCATTCCTGTTGCACTATCTTATGTGTCATAGTCATCCCCACGGAAGGACAGAAGCATTCATCAAATGGCATGAACTGAATAAGATACAGAGGCTCGCATTGTATTGGAATAACAAATTGGATTCTCTTTGTCCTTTGCTTCTAGCATGTGCTACCATATCATTTCCCTTTTCTTGCATTGTGCCAAATCTCAGTTTCTGCCTCCCACCTGCATTGATTTCAACAACTACTTGATTCCAGGCCTTGTTCCTCTGAGTTTGGCTGGGGGTCCCCCTTTACCAAAAACAAGTTTCCCATATATCCTAAGTGCTGCTGTGAAGAAATAATTTTCTTTTTTTGATTCCTTATTCTCCATCAGTACTACATGTAAAAAAATAAATAAAGGGCCACAGTCAGAAAGTGTGACAATGTTAGGATGCAATCACTCTTACAAGTACAAAACACTGTCCAGCTATTCCTGACAATTGCAGTAACTGTTACTTAAGACAAACCAATATGACTATCTAATAGAAATCTCAGTATATCTATGCCAAAATCTAATATATGTTAACAACAGTTCATTCAATCACTTTTGTCCCCAAAACAAGCATCCTTGCCCTATCTTCTGCCATTGTCATGTACTGCTAATGCTGCCATTTTTTCCAGACTGTCACTATCAAAACATTAGTGTCATCACACATGCTTGTTCATGTGCTTTGCACAGCAAAAGTTCTGTATTAAATGTTTGCATTTATAGCCATGGGTGCACAATCAGTTACAATTCTGTATGATCATTTTCTGTAATCGCTAATCAATTCCACTGCTGCTATCATGAAATGCAACTTCAAAATGATAAGACATTTACCAGTCAGACAATGATGTTTTAACATGTACAATATATATTCAAGTTCATTGAAAATGAGCCTTAAATTAATATTGAAATCATTTTTAAGTGTTTCTTATAAAATAATAATTTTAAAACTATTTCCTTACTTTAGTATGTCTGCTGCTTACTAATGTATTTGACACATATCATGGTTATTTACAAATTAATATGGAAATTCTCAACTTAAAGGCAATAATTCAGTGCCATTTACACATGTATGCAAATTAGGTTAATTTATATTTATCTTTATGAATCATAGTAATACACAAATTTGTCCCAAGGTACAGTGGCAAATTTCAACATTTTTGATGATTTAAATGTGCGTGCAAAGTTACATGAACATATTTCAAAATAACATGGGATACACTGCAAATGGTTGCGCAGTCCACAGCACTCCACAGCTATCCCAAGCCTTCCATAGGAAAGCATGAATGGCCGTAGACTAGCCAAAATAAGAATGTTGTTAAAATAACAAAATGGGGACTTTTGAATGTCAGGTTTTCAACAATCTAAAGCTTAATCCCTGCCCAACCAAAATTGTGTGTCACACCATAACAACTCAAACAAATCACAAATTCATAAAAGTGAAAAATCACATACATATTGACATTTAATCCCCCTCACAAAAATAAATAAAATTTCTGCTCTACTACATGACACATACTGCTGTTAGGGTACAAAACAAATAGCTTTTGCCAATAAGTATTATCAATGCAACTTAGTAATCATATATTAACATTTTTATGACACATGGAAGTAAAAGGTAAGTGTTTTCCATTAAGAAAAATCAGTATGTGACAAAGCAGTTTTGGTTACACCAAACTTGCCAATAGTATCAATAGATGTTGTAATGACCATGCTAGCAAAAAAGTTTGGATAAGGTGATGTCACACCTTATAGAGGGTGATCCTAACCCTGGATAATACATCCCTGACCATTCTTTCCTCATTCATGCTCTGGCTGTTCAAAGATGGCAGCTTCTGTGAAGGCATAAGCCTGCACTCCTAGCTTGTCTAATAAGGAGACCTTGATAATGTTTTACCTTTTGCATGATTTGTACCTGGAGAAGGTTGAAGTGTGCACAAGAAATAGCACCTGAAAAAGAAACAATATCTGGCAGGAGCAGGGAGACCACCTGTCAACCCTGACAGGTATAACCCACTCTGGCCAGCAGTGTCATCACAGGTATGAAGGATGGCAGAAGTCTAGGGCTGACCAGTTGGCTGAGTGTATAGACCAGTCTTTTTAACTGACTCAACAAAAAAAGAAGTTAAGTTTGCATACATATAGACATTTGGAAAGACAGACCTGTGTACCTTAAAATATTACTACTACTGCTTTAATGAAATGTTTAGGACGTCATGAGCATGTCTGCAATCATATATATGCATCTTTTGAAGGAAGTGGAATATCAGTAATGTGTTAACAGATTTTAATGATATATACAGATGTCTCACACATTTATAATTTATTACCATTACAAGAAAATAGTTATAATAGTTCACTAGATGAAGCCAGTTTTGTATAGGCCACATAATTATAACTAAAACAGTTCCTTAACACAGTTGTTTATTCAAAGGTATTTCTAGCTGCATTTACAACATGGCTGAAGTCTCACACACCACACCCTAGTTAGACTGTGGGTTGGGGGGGGGGGCTGTTGTGCCAAGTGATTGACCAGCACAGACTTTAGTGATAAAACGTTGTTTTACTTCCATATTACTGTTATAGCACATACATTTGTGCAGAAAAGGAAATCCAAACTTCCATGACTTGCTACATTTCTGTATTTGTAAATACGTTATACCAGAATAGAGTGTTAAGTGTATTTTGAAAACAACATTCCATACACATTTCATACTTATTCTTCTGGAATGATGGAGGATATTTGTCACCATATTGTACTAATTCATACAGCTATGCATATGCAACAGAAAATACAAAAGAAAACCAAAAGGAGTTATTCCTAGACAGGAATACAGACATGTTTACATTTATATGTATAGGAAATGCAAGTACAGGAAAGCAAGAACTGCCTTCTCTCTTTTAATCGTAGTGGAGGAAAAAAATAATTACAATCACCAGCAGCAACACTGAAGCATAAAACAATTGATGCAATCTTCCAGGGTGAAAAAGAATATTTTTGTCTTTCTACTTTAAAAGTATAAAATAAAGGACTGAAATGGTTATACTAATGTAAAACATAAAAGAGAAAGAATCCCTCTTTTTACAAATGTTTTCTGTATAATTCACAAAGAAAATATTGTTACAGCTTTGCGGCTGAAAGAAATCCAACTGAATAGTTTAAGTTCAAGCTAATGTTTTTTTAACATGATTTTAACCTGACTACTTTGAATAATTATAGAGTATTTGTGTAGTACTGCATTCAATGTATTGCAAGTATGTAACTTGAGAGATGCACATACCCCTTCAACAAGTCGACTTCCCTTGCTATTTGAATTCAAGTATGCGTAAGCACTATTCATTTCATTCTTCCTAAGTACAAAAGCACACCCCAAATCACTACCCCCATTGGATGCATAAGCACTGCCTGTAGACAAGTTTTACTTCAATAAAGATTTTAATGCAGTATTTCAATAGTGCATAAAATGGCAGGTAAACAGTATTATGTGGATTTATTCTGTCGTTCCTGTTTTGTCTCTTGCATCCCTTTTTTCAGTTTTTCTTATTTTGTTTATGCATTTCATTCTCCATTTTTGTTTTGTTTCACTTCCATTTATTTTCCTTTTTTTTACATGTTCAAATCTCACACAGGCAGACTGACAGACCACTACCTGCCTCTCTGAGGATGTCCTCACAGGGTTGGAGTGAAGGCACCAGTCTTACAGGCAGTCTGGCATGTGGCAGCCTGACAAGCCTCAAAAAAAGTTGGCTTCATAGCTTGGTCGAGGATTTATTGGCAGAAGTAGTAGACAGAAGAATTCAGCAAGTCAAAGTGTCTCTTCTGCAAGTAGAAGACACAGTCTCCTAGTTGGTGCTGACCACAACACCATCACAGGCCCCTACCCCCTAAACATTGGTGTCCTCCACTACAACACCATCTGGAAGTGGATGAGTTTGAGGCTCTGTGGAGTGAGATTCCAGCTCGCACTTCTTCAGTCCTTCTTCTCTTATTCTTTCCCTTTCACCTTCATCCTTATTTCCCACCCACATTACCCACTCATACAAAATAAATAAATACAATTGAAAAATATAAGGGCAGTCTATCCCTGACAATAACATAGTGCCCATCCTCACCCTCCTCCACCAGCACACACCCTATTGATGTTTCCCTTGTTTTCCCCTTTGTTTTGTCTCCCATTTTTGATCTTTCCGATCACTCCTTTACTATTCTTTAATGAAAGCATCAGGGTGTCCACAATGGATACCTCTATACAGAAGTTTGAAACTCTTTTATTTTTAAAAAAAATCCCTTTTTTGTGTGTTGTGCAGTCTGCAGCTTTCATAAAATACTTTGTGTGACTCACTCAGACTTAGCTCACCCGGGATATGTGAAAAAGAAAAAAAAAGAACACCATCCCTCATCATTTTGAAAAGTATTTTGCAAGTTCATAATGCCGAGCTTTATACAACTTACCTTTTGTGAAAAGTGAGCATGTTTTAAAAAAATACTTCACTTTTCCATATTCATCACAATTGTCTTATGCTGGCTTTATTTGAATATACATGTAACATCGCTATTTATTTGAATATACATGTAACGTCGCTATTTATTTGAATATACATGTAACGTCGCTACTCGCAGATAACCATAGCTCATTTTCCATCTCCTTGATGATGAATACTGGCCATAGTGTTTAATTGTGACTCAAGGCACTCAAAATGCATTTTTCAGATCAACAGTGATATCAAAACAAACTACTGCATCTTTCAGACTCCAAAATCCTTTCTTGTGAGACAAAATTGACTGTTTACTTGAAAGTACTATTTTGCAATTACACTTCTTTATAAGAATGCATTTTTTTATATTTATCATACAACCACATCAGTTTTTAAATATATATATATATATATATATATATATATATATATAGCATTGTACTTATGCAATATTAGCAAATGATCTTAAGAGATTTTTGTTTGTACCAATCTCTAGTACAGGATTAACTAATAAATTTTTTCATGTCTAACGACAATCCCAGTTTCAAAATTATCACATTGACCAAATGTCCTCAGTTAATCATCAATGGCATCTGCAGATCCCACTTTCAAATTTGTACTGGAGAACTGTTGGAAAACTAATTCATGTCATTGATAATGGGATTCTTGCATACAATACCAACCTTAGAGTGTTCTATTCTGATACTCTTGCGCACTCTCCTCATTCTGCTCTGGACTTCTAGAATTACGGAGTTCTCTGTTTTGAGGGTACTATTCCTAATGGTCAAGTCTGACAGGAGTCAGGGAAGACGATTCGGGAGGACACTCAGAAATAGCTGACAGCGGACCTGTTTAAACAAAAGCTTCATCATTCATCTTAGACAAAGCACACTGGAGCTTAGCTAAATGATGTTTATCACAGAAAATGCACAAACAAACAGAATAACTCCAAAATTACCTCCCTGTTGAAACCAAGGCACTCATTTTGAAAGTTTCACACCATGTGAAGTGCCAGCAGACTAGAATGTAAGGCTTCAACTTAAAAATGTGTTCACACTCCTGCAGTCTGTGTATATGGTAATTCAAAGACATGAACAAAGTGATCAAATGTTTATAGAAGTTATTTCAAATTAAATCTCTAACTACATCTGCGAACTGTGCACAACCTTCCTGTTGATCTTTTCTGTAAATATACCACTGCATGATGACTGGTTAATAGATTAAGTATTCCAGCTGATGTGATGTACTACCTCCCATGCATGCACACACACACACACACACACACACACACACACACACACACACACACACACACACACACACACATCCAGAGTGAATTATTTGACTTTTTCAATGTAGTAATTCAACTAGATAAAAATATCACCGTTCTCCAAAGTGTCCCAGGGCAAAACAGTGCAAATAATCCAAACGAAAACCTCAGGACACACCACGAGAAGTAAGAGCACAATCTTCTTTTATTCAAAAATCAGCATAAAAACATGAAGAATGAAGGGATAAGCGCTTTCGCGTGCACATGGCACGCTTCCTCAGATCACAATTAAACTAAAAAGTTTCACTGTTCAAATATTCATCAACATCCAATAGCAGCTTTCTAACAATTAAGAAGTAAAATTCAACCATTCCACAATGCAGCATACAATTAAATAAGGGTGTAACTGCTATTCGTATAGCAGATGACATAAAGATGTGAAAAGCCTTTCAATTTAAAAATACATTGTTAAAAACAAACAGTCCTTCAACGCATTCACATCTAGTTCATAAGCCTAAATATTCTAAAAACTCCTGATTGCTAGTATTTCTAAGGGGCATGAAAATAAATATATTATGGGCGAGTTACCTTAAAGTTGTCTCTGCTCTAAGTCAAAAAGAATATTCTGTTCCTAATTCCTGATTTGATTTTTGACTTAGAGCTGCTAGAAAGCTGCTATTGGATGTTGATGAATATTTGAACAGTGAAACTTTTTAGTTTAATTGTGATCTGAGGAAGCGTGCCATGTGCACGCGAAAGCGCTTATCCCTTCATTCTTCATGTTTTTATGCTGATTTTTGAATAAAAGAAGATTGTGCTCTTACTTCTCGTGGTGTGTCCTGAGGTTTTCGTTTGGATTGAATGTAGTAATTCAGATATCTCAGACCTTTAATTTGATTTGCTGATGAGACTGCAACTCTGATAATAACATTTCATAGTATGGTGCTTCAGCTGTTCATTATGCCAGTTCATTTTTTTTCATTATAGACTTCCCCTTTTCAATCTCAAAGTTTTTGTCATGCATCTGGTATAAAGACAAAAATAAAAATATATATACATGAAAGAATATGCTGCTTTATTTTACATGGTTGCAAATATGACCATTTATAACATCTAATGGTGAGACAATATATACCAACATGGCTTGAATTCATCAGCACTATTTTGTATTAATACTGAAAAAACTATAGTGAGCTATAATCGAGGATAATTTTACTTTATTTTATAATTCCATATAGTATTTGGTGTATTGTTTAATGGGGAGGCAAGATACAAGAAAATGATTTTAACAAGCAGGCAGCTTTCTATGCATGGGAGAATTAATGCAGAGGATGAAAGAAAATGCTATTCTGTGATACGCATTAGTGAAGTTATAGACAAATACACAACTTTACATTTTCAGATGACATATAATGCATTATTTAGTGGTGAAGCAACATACAGCAACTTGATTTCAACTTGCATGCTATTTTTGATACCAGTATAAAGAAGCTATAGCCAAATATAAGGAGAATGGCTTTTTATGTACTTACAAATATAATTTGATGCACTGTGTAACGGAAAAGTGACATAAACCAGAATGCTTTTTTTATTGATACTATTCTGTGATTCTCATAATGATGTTATAGCCAAATTAAAGTTACAGGAAATTCTAAAATGAAAACACATGGCATAAGGCAGGAATTTAGTTTCCCATGAACTGCAACACCACAGCAATTGTCTATATATATATATATATATATATATATATATATATATATATATATATATATACACACACACACACACACACACACACACACACACACACACACACACACACACACACACACACACACACACACACACACACACACACACACACACACACATAACTTACTGGTGATGGCAACTGTATTGAGGTAAAGCATTGCCAAAGTTATCTAACAGCTTGTTAAATCACTATAAGGATGCTGTTCTAATGCAGTGCACTTTTCATGAATTCAGTTTCTTGCCAGGGTTTCTCTAAATTTATTTCTTATGAATTAGGGATAATCCTAGGGCTAATATCTGAGGGCAAGCACAATGTATTTCTGGAAAAATCAGACTTAAATGCTCAGCTAGGTTGAGAGTCTGCTATAACCCAGGACTCTGTGAGATCACATCATTTAAAGTCTCCATGCATCTTTAAACTCTGAAATTAGAATTGTCACACATGATATCATTGCTGATGGCTTCTTCCAAGACTATTGTATTTTTTTCTCTCTTTTTTTCTGGAATTTCATTCAGAATATAACATTTTCTGTGATGCCTTGCACAAACGTTGGTCTAACAAAAATGTTCTGGATTTTTTTTTCCCAAATATATTCTTGTTTCACAAAGTGCTCTCACTGTGGGAGTATCTACTGTTTTATGTTTAAAAAGCATTCCATAGCAGTACTTTGTCAATAATCAAGAGCAACACTTTACTTTGTTTCACTTGTTTTCAAATATATTTTGTTGCACTATACAAGGAGGAAGCAGCATACACAAATATGGTTTTGATTGTTGAGTTCCAGTTCATATATGGTAAAATTAATACAAAGTGGGAGCATTGCTGTAAAAATGCTATTCTGTGAGTAGCAGAATCAATGCAAACTGAGTGAATTGTGCCACACTATAAAGAATTAATACATGGAAGAGGGGAATTGATTTTAGTGAGCGTGGCTATAACATTTGTCTTTGCTCTTCTTGATCATGGAGAGCTACATAAAGCATTTTAAAATGATCATGAAAAGCAAGATACAGCACTGTGCTGTTGAACAGAAAGTTGTATTGCACACACCAGAATTAATGCAAACCACAGCTGCTATTCATTTTTCTCTGTGCAACAGAATTAACAGAGCCAGGGTAGTCTGACTACTGTATAACAGATTTAATACAGCATAAAGGTGCAATTCTGTGCATGATGTATTTAATAGAGACTAAGAAAAATAAATTAATTCTACCAAGTGGAGCTGATTCAGTCTACTTTGTCTTTGAAGACAATAGGAAAGCAAGATGCATACTTTTAAACCACTGGGGAAGCAACATTTGGCACTGTACTGTTGAATATAAAGTACGGACACTGAAAGCAGGGATAAAATGACAGTCAGTTTGGTTTATATTTCATACTGCATGGTACACATGTTTTTAAATATTACTGATGAAGTGCTCATACTAGTCAAGTCATGTGCATATTTCTGTTAAGATATTTGAAGAATTGTCTGTGGAGATGCTTTAATATGGCCACCATGATAAAAAGTCTTTTTGTGGGTGAAACAATGTGTTGTGCTTCACAGGCATGCAAACCCATACCAAATAATACAGTAGCACTGCTGCTCATGTCTTCTGACAATCAAATATAGTAACATAGTAGAGATATTAAAGTAAACTTCCCTTTCTCAAATATTATTTAAAACCCAGTCTTGAATGTGTTTTAGAATGAAAAACCAAGCCACCATCCTATGCAAGTAATCACTAGGATATCCAACTAATCAATAAAACAAACAAGCGGTTTAGTGTCACTGGATCAGGAGTGCGACAGAATCTTGAAGGGTAAATCCAACTTAAAAATGTAGCATTTTTGAGAAAGTTTGGGATGCACATGGTCAAAAATTGTTTATTCAGAAATTCTATCTGGACTTAGCAAAATAATTTAATTCAATTTATCACACAGATTTTATATCAACAGTTGAATGATTAAACAGAAATATTGTGAGTTGCACTGAAAAAGGTGAAAAGAAGTCTGCTTGGTTAAAGAATTCAGAGTTACTATTTGGGTTTAAAAGGGATCGGTGCAGGATATTTTAGTGTTCATTATCTTCTCTGTGGTTATTCATTCTGAAAATCATGTACAGGCAGCTAAGGACAAGTACAAATGCTTGTTATGCCTGGTATCTTGTTAGATTCGGTTGTACAGTGAGATTTAAAGTTACATGCATGAAGTGAACAAAATAAATAATTAACATTTTACTGTTAAGCAGTACAATATTGGTATCATACAACAAGAAAACTGTGGATGTCACCTGCACTTCAGCTTTGAAGGTCAAGACTAAAAATCCTGGTATTTTTTATAAATGAGGACCAGAATTTTGACCGCAAGTAACAGATTTATAGACAGTAGTTTCTACCTCTCTGCTTAAGGAGCATGCATTCTGAAAAGAAAATTTTCAGACAACCTAGAGACTTTTTAGAGATGTAAAATCAGTGCATGTTTTAAAGTTATGTTTAAGTGTCAAGCAGTATAGGGGTAGGTTAATTGAATGTCAGACATGCAAATAAGCCTAAATACTAAAAGGTGCATCTTGGAGGACATGGACATCACTTAGGGATGCTTAACCTTAAGTACTGTTAAGATCACCTCTCCTGCTATGGACTAACAGCTGATAATGCTGGCTGTAAAAGAGCAATGGTAGAAATTAAATCAGTTTTTAAAGTCTGTTAGAATTTAATTCTGTCACACCTTATTAAAAGAAAGTGCAACAGAACAAAGTGTCTAGCAGCTTTTAAAGAGGGAAGCTTCATTCCTGCCTGCTGCTTCTTTGACTGCACTAAAAAACTAGTAAAGCACTTTCGGCTTCTGCACTTTTGTTCTTTACCTGATAGCACATGGAGCAGATGTAGTTCCATGCATGACAAAGAATTATAATCTGGTCACCAATAACAGCCCTTTATTTTGTGCTGTTAGCATGCATACCAAAATTCACTTCTCGAGCTTAGTTCTCAATGTGCATTTCTTGATATCCAATTCTCTAACATAGTAATCAGAAACTCAGCCACATTACTTTATGTTGCATTGAATTCACAGACAATAAAGTAAATATTAAAGCTTATTATTGCAGCTATACATAATAAAACCATTTATTAAGAGCACATAATGGGGAATCAGCCTTTAGAAATAAAATAGAGTTGCAGGCAAACTTAAGGAACTGAATAAATTATTTCAAGATTGTTAAGAAAATTACCATGTCTGTCAGAAAGCACTTCAACTCCTATTTATCAATTTCACAAAAGACAAGCAAGCTAGTCAGAAAAATTAACATAAAATACTTATTAAATGGAGGGCAATCTGATCTGGGTAATAAGGAAACAAATAACTATGATAAGTTAATTAAACATATTACAAACACTGGTCAACAAACATTTTTGAATAATATGGTTAAAACATGTAAAACAACAGAAAACCATTTTTTAAATATCCAAAAAAAGGACAGGGATCATCTTTAAAATATTTCTGCCTTGGAAGTTAAGAGATTAAAGAAAAATGAAATCATAAAGGTTTTCTCTCGACATTTTAATTATACATTGTGTGGTGTTAAAAGCAATAACACATTTTAATCATATAGTTGAGAAAACTATGCAGATTGAAACATCAAGATTAATGTATTTTTGATGGATTTTGAATATGATTTCGATAGATGGACCACTGATTGTTAATTATCAAACTGTATAATTTAAGGATATCTCACTCACTGATTTCCTGGCTTGAAGAGTAGCTAAACCATAGAGTCTGGAAAACTAATGCAATAATCGATTAGGAGAGACTCTAGGAAATGGTTAATGAGTTTCACAGTGCCTAGTTTTGGGTCCTTACCTATTTATTTACATTTAAGAAATATAAATATTCTACCAGCAGTTTTCTTCTGCCTTTGTGCAACTGACCCAAAATAGATAAATTCATTACAAATGATGAGGATATCAAAAAGTTCATGTCTGTATACAAGAGTTTTATTAGTAGATTGCAAAAAATAATAAGATCATTACTATATGAAAACCTAAACATATGAATTTTGAGTCACAATAAAAAAATGCATGAATATAGTGTCAACGGAATAAGACAGAAAAATGTCAAATATATAAGTCTCTCTATATATATTTATTCTACATTTGTTTACCGGGGAAGTCCGACTGGACACAAGTCCTTTTTCAGGGTAGGCCCAGGGGGAAAAGCTCCAATTAAAAAATACAGCAGACAGAAAAACAACAATTAGTATCAAGGTAAGCAAAAATACAAAAGCTTTAAGCTAACAAGAATGATTGACAGTCTCAGTAGAGTATTTAAACAATTGACATTCTTAAGTGATTGCTAATATACAGAGGTAGTTTACAACATACAAATATAACATAATGGTTAAAATTGGACTTTTGTGAGAGTACACACTTGAAGTTATTATAGAGATACACAGTGTCAATATGGGTATATATTCCATTAGTATATTCAATGAAAGAAATAGGACATGAATATCTATCTCTCTCTCTCTCTCTCTCTCTCTCTATATATATATATATATATATATAGATATATAGATATATAGATAGATAGATATAGATACATTAGTTCATGAGAAATTAAGTTCCTTCAAAGATACTGAACTAGATGTAAAGGAAACATTTTGTTTCATAGGAAGGTATGCTGAAGTCTAGAAAGACAGAGCAACTTACATTTTATTCTTCTTTAATTTGAACCAGAATAGAGAATTGCAATATACTAGAAGGTGTGTTACAAAAGTGTATAAAGTTAATACAGCACTATGACTCATGAACCTATACGAACAAACTTTTAAACTTGAATTTATATTCAACATTGTACACACAAAGGTGGGGGGGTCTGAATTAGGTATATAAAATTAAAAGAGACTATTAGCTACAGGAATACTTAAAAATGAGAAAACGTAAAATGTTCAATATTAGTAGACTTCAGAGAGTTATTGCTGAAAACAGCAAAAAAATATATTTGGTTTACAGAAACTTTAACTAATGAATTGACTACAATACTGCAATTAGTTAAGAAATGTGAGACTTTACAGAAATGTAAAAGGATCTTACATGACCATTTTGCAAACCAATGGTTTGGGATTCAGACACATGTCATTATTGTACTCTATTGAATATGCACATATTATCCATAATATGGCAGCCATATTACAATCCTCCATGTATCACCACAGGCTATATGCTGCTAGTATTATCTATGGTTACAAGCTGCTTCCATGGGTCTAGACACTATTTCTTGCTTCTTATTTGACATTACAAAGCATAGACACACACAAGCTCATATTTTTGTATAGAAGTCTTATGAGTTGATTTACCTCTTAGCCATGAATTAGGCAGACTACTTTCTATTCCCTTTTTTTAATTTCTCTGATAGGTTTGCAGACATCCAAGCAATCTCCACCCCCCAACACAAATCATGAAACACATACTTCACAAAACCAGTGTGCCACACAATCACAGCCCTTAAGGCAAAATAACATACCCAACACACTAGTAATAGGTGACTCTATACTCAGGCACACTGATGTCCCACTCACTAGGCTGAACAAGGAGAAGATTACTGTTAGCTGCCTGTCAGGTGCTAGGATCCGCCACATAACACAAGCACTCAGTTCACTCCAGAACAAGTACAAATATGACTCTGTCATTGTCCATGTTGGTGTGAATGACCTGAGGTGGAACTCCCTGGACTACATGGAAAAGAGACATGGAGGAGCTCTCTGATCACGTAGCCCAGGCCGGTATGACCCTGACCCTGAGAAGCATCCTGCCCTCACCAAGAATGATACCACAGTATACAGAAAAACATTATCGATTTCAACAATTGGCTAAGCTTCTGGTGTTATTCAAAGGGGATCCAGTGTCTGTCAGCCTGGGATGACATGCTCGACAAGCCACACTGCTTCACTAGAGACGGCATGGACCTGTCACCCTTCAGCTTTCGAATACTGGCCAAGACTCTTGCCACCCCCATAGTGCCTTTTTTAGGCAAGGCTCAAAAGACAAACCCACTGCTGTAAATAGCACAAGTAACAAAAAACTGAGGGCAATGCTACTCAATGCCAGACGTCTAGACCTCAAAATGCACGCACTCGAGGCATTCCTCAGTATGGAGAAAATCTGTAGAAACAGGCAACCTGATGTCCAGATAGTCAATACTAACCACAGGAAACAAAGTCCAAGTTTCTTCTTTAACGTAAAAGTATTTTATTTTTCAAAAAGACAACGTTTTCGCCGTGACCCCTGTCACAGCTTCCTCAGAAGAAGACAAGTAAAACAGCTAAACTGGTCTGTTCAAATACTCAGTTAACAGGAAGTGACAAATAATTGCACTTCCTGCACTAATTTTACTCAATAAAAATAATGAATAAAATCATGAATAATCATAAAACTCCATTGAATTATCTATAAATATTGTATGATAAAAGACAACATAAAAATGTTAACATAAAAATGTTCTTACTAGTGCATTTACATTAACATTGTAAAAAATTATGCATTAAAACCACAAAAATATTGTACATATAGGCATTACCTAAAGTAGCTCCTTAGTTTAAGAACACATGAAATGTTACAGTTCTCATTGAGGCCATCTAGCCTAAATGCATCTAAATTCAACTGCCATAAAAGTTCGACACACTCAAGAACTATCTGAAAGGGGCCTCCCCTATCGGTTAAAGGTACTTGATCAATACCCATAAAACAAAAAGAGTGATCAGGGTTACTGCTAACATGTTTTGCTAAGGCATTCTCTAAAAGAGGTTTTTTTATGGCATAAAGGTGCTGGTGTATTCTCTCTTTTAGTTTACGATTGGTTTTTCCTATGTAAAAGGAAGGGCAGGAATTACACAAAGCAATGTACACCACTGACTTTGAATCACAAGTAATCCTCTGCTTAATGTTGTATTTTTTATTCCTAACTATAAAGGAATTTCCAGTTCTCATCACTTTACACATGTTGCAGCATCCACATTTAAATGAACCTCTAGGTCTTATGTGACCATAAGTGTTAGAAGTATGCTGTAAAAGTTCTTTCAAATTATTACTTCTCCTGTAAATTACATAGGGCTGACCTAACTTGTCAATCAAGTTAACGGAATTAATAACTAGTGGCCAGTTTTTAAGATAATGGCCCAAATTCCTGTTGAATTCAAGTTAAATTGGGTTATAAAACTTAAAGAAAAGTTTCTCTGCTGATTTAGTAAGGAATTTTGGTGTGCTAATTCATTATCATTAGTAGACCTACCTACATTAGATTGATCAAGTAGTGGTTTATACAACCCTTTTGTTCTTTTAGTGTCAACTTCATTTATAAGCCCTTCTAAAAGAGGGACAGGGTATCCGTGGTTTATAAACATACCTTTCAAAAATTGGCACTCAGCTTTAAAATCGCTGTAAGTGCTACACATCCTGCCTGCACGTACCAGTTGTCCTTTGACAATAGATTTTTCTGCCTAGGTGGATGTAGACTAGTGTAGTGCAGGAAAGAGTTGCAGTACGTCTGTTTCCTGAAAATGCCAGACAAATAAATCTCTTCATCTACTTCTTTAGTTAGTCTCACGTCCAAGTAGTCTGTTTCTATTGTTGAAAACCTATAAGTAAATTTTAACCATTGTGTAGAATTGTTCAAATAGTCTACAAAAGTTTTGCTTCAACTTCATTCCCTTTAAAAGGATAAATATGTCCAAAAACCTAGTGTAATATTTTATCTTCTGCATTACAGTTTCATTAGATAGTATATAAAGGTTTTCCCAAAAGGCTACAAACAGGTTAGCCACACTGGCTCCGCAAGGGGAGCCCATGGCTATTCCACATTTTTGTAAATAGAATTTATGTTCAAAAACAAAAAAGTTTGATGATAGTACTATGCTCAACAGTTCTGTTACAACGTCAATCTCCACTTGTGGTGCATTTAAGTCTTTAAGAAGCAGTTGAATCCATTCAACTGCCTCATTGTGAGGGATGGATGTATATAAATCAATGACATCCACAGACAAAAAGTTACACTCAAGGTCAAACTTAATACTGTTGATATCACGTAAGAAAGACCAGGAGTCTTTGCAAATAGTAGGTATTTTCTTTACATATTTTGATAGAATACTATCTATCAATTTTGAACAGGGTAGGTCATAGAAGACCTACCATCTATTAATGCCCTCATGGGAGGATTCTTTTGGTCTTTGTGTATCTTGGGTATTCCGAACATTACAGGCAACTTTGGCTGAATAATGTCAATATAGTTGTATGTCTCTAAGTCTATTTTGCCTGCTAGGAAAAGGTCACGGAAATACCCACGGTGCGACCTCGAACTACATTAATCTCATTAAGGGAAGAAGTAACATAGGCATCAGATGATAACACTTGCATCATTTTTTCTGTGTATTGAGCGTTGTCGAACACTACCAAGCCCCTCCTTTGTCAGGTTTCAAAACCTGACAGTTAAAGAGCCCAGGTTTTTAGCCATTCACGTTGTGCAAGTGAAATATTCATCTCATTCAAAGTACTACTTGATTTTTGTGTAGAAAACAGATGTCTTATATCTAATTCACACATTTGTTCAAATAGTAATAAATTTTGTTGTGTAGGAGGGTTAAAAACGCTAGTCAGTTTCAATTTGTCATTAACATTTGTTGTTTCATTGTTAAAATATAATTTTAAATTTAACTTGCGTATGTAGCATTTCAGATCAATCAAAACTTTAGCTAAACTTCCATAGGTACTTGGAATAAAAGTGTATCCAAGAGCTAACAATTCAACTAAGTCAGAATCTAGTTCCAAAGATGAAAAGTTATAGATAGTAAAGTCTTTCCTTGTGTTAGTATATATAACAGGGCCTTGCAAAATCCCTCGGACCTGTGGGAGAAACATTGTCTGTTAACGCTTTCCTCCAATACACATTCCCCTTGTTTCTTCTGTTGATTCCTAAAAACTTTATCATTAGGGAGCTCTAAAGGAACCTGCTTATTCTGGTCAGTTCTCCCTGGTCCTCTTTGGTTCTTATAATTGTAGTTAACAGCAGTGGACCCTTTTAACCTATTACTTCTTCTAACTTCCTGTCTAGGTGTATTAGTAAGGTGTTCACCATTTTCACCTTCCAACGAAATTAATTCAGCATTAACAGAAGTAGAAGGCCCATTTAAACCAACAGTATTGGACCCTGCACTTGGAATGTTCAAATGGGAATATGCTTGGTTAGAAAAATAAGCTGTTCTATCCCTTACTAACTTCTTATTTTTGTTAATTTTTAATTTAAGTAACAATGCATCAATGCTAGAAAAAATACGGTCGTAGTCATATTTAAACTGCAAAAAAGAAGTATTAATTTTGATTTCTTCATCCAAAACATTCACTTCAGAAATAAGAGACAAGATATGCATATCGTAATGTTTAACTATCACGTTTAGCAATTGTAACCCTGTTCCTGAAACAAACATTTCAATTCTGAAAAATACACTTGGTCCAACAGTAGTCCAGAAGGAGTGAAGTTGTTCCTAAGGCCTTTTGGAACCAGTTTCTCATTTAAACATTGTTTAAAATAAGCAGCTTCCAGCTGCAGTTTTTTTAATTTAAGCAACTTAATGTCAAGTACCTTTAAACGGTCACTAAACCAGTTGTTGTTGTTTTCTTGAACAGGAAAAGAGCTGGCAGTTGACCCAGTGTTAGCGCCTGACAAAAACGAAACGGGTTCTCTTTATTAATCCAGTCGCTCAAGGTTCGTTCCTCCACTGGCTCCGTCCTATGCTCCTCATTTAAGTTAGATGCTGGTGGTGTAATTGGATTAGCATTAGTTCCTACAGCATGACTAGTAGAAGGGATCCGAAAGATGCATGGAGTTGAAGGAAACAAGTCCGTTTCCCTACTGGTAGAAGCAGTAGCGTTTTGAACAACAGAACTTCCTGCCTGTTGTTTATTTGGTCGAGGAGGCAGTCCTCTAAGCTGTTGTGCTGCAGGAAGTAACGTAGCAGACCCTTCCGAGTCAGAAACTGAAACAACATTCTGGTTTGCAATAGTTTCAGACTTTTCTTTTCTGTAAAAGTTGGAAGTTGCTCTAAAACATCCATACGAACATGTAAAGCTTCCAATTTTGTGAGATGGAAGCCAATAAAGAGAATAAGTCTGTTTCACTTGATTTTTCAAAAGTAGCTGTTAGACAAAGGTTAGGACTAACAGGACTGGCAGGAGTGCCTGAATCCATGGCAATCAACAAACAGTCAAAAATGAGCAAACAAACTTGTAAAAATGTGTAGAAACAGGCAACCTGATGTCCAGATAGTCAATACTAACCACAGGAAACAAAGTCCAAGTTTCTTCTTTAACGTAAAAGTATTTTATTTTTCAAAAAGACAACGTTTTCGCCGTGACCCCTGTCACAGCTTCCTCAGAAGAAGACAAGTAAAACAGCTAAACTGGTCTGTTCAAATACTCAGTTAACAGGAAGTGACAAATAATTGCACTTCCTGCACTAATTTTACTCAATAAAAATAATAATAATGAGACTAACTAAAGAAGTAGATGAAGAGATTTATTTGTCTGGCATTTTCAGGAAACAGACGTACTGCAACTCTTTCCTGCACTACACTAGTCTACATCCACCTAGGCAGAAAAAATCTATTGTCAAAGGACAACTGGTACGTGCAGGCAGGATGTGTAGCACTTACAGCGATTTTAAAGCTGAGTGCCAATTTTTGAAAGGTATGTTTATAAACCGCGGATACCCTGTCCCTCTTTTAGAAGGGCTTATAAATGAAGTTGACACTAAAAGAACAAAAGGGTTGTATAAACCACTACTTGATCAATCTAATGTAGGTAGGTCTACTAATGATAATGAATTAGCACACCAAAATTCCTTACTAAATCAGCAGAGAAACTTTTCTTTAAGTTTTATAACCCAATTTAACTTGAATTCAACAGGAATTTGGGCCATTATCTTAAAAACTGGCCACTAGTTATTAATTCCGTTAACTTGATTGACAAGTTAGGTCAGCCTATGTAATTTACAGGAGAAGTAATAATTTGAAAGAACTTTTACAGCATACTTCTAACACTTATGGTCACATAAGACCTAGAGGTTCATTTAAATGTGGATGCTGCAACATGTGTAAAGTGATGAGAACTGGAAATTCCTTTATAGTTAGGAATAAAAATACAACATTAAGCAGAGGATTACTTGTGATTCAAAGTCAGTGGTGTACATTGCTTTGTGTAATTCCTGCCCTTCCTTTTACATAGGAAAAACCAATCGTAAACTAAAAGAGAGAATATACCAGCACCTTTATGCCATAAAAAAACCTCTTTTAGAGAATGCCTTAGCAAAACATGTTAGCAGTAACCCTGATCACTCTTTTTGTTTTATGGGTATTGATCAAGTACCTTTAACCGATAGGGGAGGCCCCTTTCAGATAGTTCTTGAGTGTGTCGAACTTTTATGGCAGTTGAATTTAGATGCATTTAGGCTAGATGGCCTCAATGAGAACTGTAACATTTCATGTGTTCTTAAACTAAGGAGCTACTTTAGGTAATGCCTATATGTACAATATTTTTGTGGTTTTAATGCATAATTAATGTTAATGTAAATGCACTAGTAAGAACATTTTTATGTTAACATTTTTATGTTGTCTTTTATCATACAATATTTATAGATAATTCAATGGAGTTTTATGATTATTCATGATTTTATTCATTATTTTTATTGAGTAAAATTAGTGCAGGAAGTGCAATTATTTGTCACTTCCTGTTAACTGAGTATTTGAACAGACCAGTTTAGCTGTTTTACTTGTCTTCTTCTGAGGAAGCTGTGACAGGGTCACCAAAAACGTTGTCTTTTTGAAAAATAAAATACTTTTACGTTAAAGAAGAAACTTGGACTTTGTTTCCTGTGGTTAGTATTGACTATCTGGACATCAGGTTGCCTGTTTCTACACATTTTTACAAGTTTGTTTGCTCATTTTTGACAGTATGGAGAAAATCGATATATGTGCAGTAACAGAATCCTGGTTTAAGGCTCCAGAGAGCACCCCAGCACTACCAGACTACAACTCATACCATACATTTTAGCCACAAAACCCAGACCGAAATACAAAAGGTGGGGGAGTATCCATATTCATTAAGGATACCCACACCTCCAGGTTAGTGGCACAGCACGATGCTTCAGAGATCATCCACATGCAACTAACAATGGGAAAAACTGCTATTCAAATTATAGCTTACTACAGATCACCCACCATGTCCCAGGTCCCCACTCCACATTCCTGGAAACACTGGGAAACATAAAGGTCCTACCAAACACCTTGATATTGGGTGATTTCAATTACCCAAACATTAACTGGGAGAACTACTCAAGTACAAACTTCCTTGTCCAACATTTCCTAGAATTTATAAACTCAAACGCCCTGGATCAACTGGTCAACACCCCCACCAGAGGTGACAAAATATTGGACATGGTCATCACCAACATGGGCGACCAGTGTTCCACACCGGAGGTCATCCCCTTGCTGGTTAGATCTGACCATAAACTAATCACTCTGCATATCCACATTCTGCCACCACCCCCGGTCAAAGAAACCACCATGAAAAGCTTTTCAAAAGCAAATTTCACATTACTTAACACCGAGGTGGGAAGTTTCAAAGCCCCCATGCTAAAGGATAATGCTGTCCAAGCTGCAAAATCCTTTACTAATGCTGTCTACGGGCACCTACAAGAATCCATGGATCATGCTATCCCAAACAAAACCATGACTCACTCCTCCAAGAATAGGAAACTAGTCTGGTGGACCCCTGCTACAAACAAGCTATACAACAGAAGGAGGAAACTAGTACAGAAAAGAGTAAAATCCCAAGAAGGGAATACATCCCTGATCAGTATCAGCAAGAAACTACATTCCCTCATAAAATCATCCAAGGCTAGCTTCGAAAGAAAAATTGCCATGGACTCCAAAGATAACCACAAGGCATTCTTTAGCTATGTCAAGAATCTAAGTGGCAATTCTCAGATCTGCTCAGAGTTAGTGCAGAATGGCACAAAATACACTGAACCGACCGATATAGCCAACATCCTGGCAAACAGGTTCAGTGCAAACTTCACCCCCCCAGCCCCAAAAGGGCCCATAACTATACCAGAAAAATGTAGTGCCCCTGAAATCACAGACAGTCAGGTTAAAACAGCCCTCTCCAAAGCCAAAAACACAGCATCAATGGGACTGGACGGTGTCCCAGGCTGCGTCCTACATGAGCTCAAAGATGAACTAACCCCTTACCTAAACACACTGTTTAAACTCAGCCTCTCCACAGGCTATGTGCCCACAGAGTGGTGCACAGCAGCAGGTATTCCACTACACAAAGGTGGAGCCACAACAGACCCCGGGAACTATTGCTCTCTAAGCCTGACTAGCTTGGTCTGCAAATCTATGGAGTGCATCATCTTGGATCTCATTAACATAGACATTAGAAACCTCCAAACACTGGACCCTACCCAGTTCGGCTTTGTTAAGGGCTGATCATGCCTCCTAAACCTGGTGGACTTCTTTGAGACAGTTACAAAGGCTACAGATGAGAAAAAGGTGGTCCATACAGCCTACCTAGACCTTGCAAAGGCCTTCAACACTATTCCACACTCAGGTATTATAGACAAGCTCAGCAGCCTAAACATAAACCCCTACATCATGAGATGGGTTGCTAACTGGCTAATGGATAGAACCTACATGGTAAGAGTTGCGGGAGCTAGGTCTGACTCTAAACCAGTTACAAGTGGCATTCCCCAGGGCTCAGTCCTAGGACCCCTTCTGTTCACCATATACTTCTCAGAGGTAAAGGCAAGCACAGGAGGACTATGGCTGAACAAGTTCACAGACGACTGCAAACTAGGGGCTATAATTGACTCTCCGGCTGACACAGACATCCTCCTAAAGGGTCTCACAGAGACAGATACCTGGTGTCAAAACCATGGCCTCAAGCTAAATGCCAAAAAGTGCATAGTCATCCCCTTTGGAAAAAACAAAGTACCCATAAACTACCACATAGTTGGTAGCCCCCTAAATATGGAAGACGTAATAAGGGATCTGGGAACCCATGTAGATAGTAACCTCTCCTTTGACAATCACAATGCCAAAGTGGTTAGAAAATCCTTATATGTGGCCCACCTAATTACAAAAGGGTTTGCATCCAGATCGAAAAAGGTCATTGGGCCGCTCTTTGCATCACTCATCAGACCCACCATAGAGTACAATGCCCCATTTGGGATGTACCTTACAAGACACCTGCAACAAATGGAAAGACCACAGAAGTGCCTCACCAAGAGGATCACTGGCCTCAAGCAGCTCGGCTGAAGAAACTCCAGTTGTAATCAGTTGCATACCGCCTACTCAGAGGTGATCTCTGCCTGACATACAAGGCCATGTCCAACCCAGAATTGGTGGACATGCTCCACCTAAAGAAAACCACACCCCCTCGAGCCACATGCTCCAGGGATCAAAACCTCACCACAACAATAAATAGGATGTGCTGGAGGGATAGATTCCTGTCCCAGAGACTTCCCATGCTCTGGAACAAGATTCCAATCTACATTAGGCAGAGCTCCTCACTAACCCTCTTCAAGAGAAACCTTGACGAGTGGATGGGAAACAGAAAGTTTACCCCAGGGATCACTTCAATGGCTCTGCTGGACAGAGGCACAGGGAGCTAATCTAAGGGGGCGGCGAAAGCCAACACATTCCGGCTAGGCTTATAAATGCCTTTGGGCAGATAGCCTAGTACCTGCCTATGAACCTACGAACCTATATGCGTGAAACTAATTCATATGAATATTAGCAATGTAGTACTCCTGGATGTATATAACTATATATGTCAAAAGCAATGGACATACAGTCCAAAGCTGTTTATCTTCTTTAGGATCTCCAGTTGTCTTAGATGAGGGATTGTAAGTGCATATAGGCAACCTCTATTTTGCCAACAAAATTGACACTCATCCCATGCACGGAAATCATAAACACAAAAAATTCAGAGCTAATACTTATATGATCTGCTTGCTAGCCAACTGGCTCTCCAGAAAAGCTCAGGTAACATTTCTGCACCATTACAAGTCACCAGCAAATTGTCACAAGAATTTGCACTTAGTCCTACACTTCTTCATATCCTTTTTTTAAATGCCTAAATTGACATCAACACCTTGTTGACAATCAAGATTGATGAAGATTGCAAATATGTTATGGTTATCGTCTCTCCCATAGGCTGCTCCTGAGCCACTACTGGTATAAAAAAATAGTAGTCTGAATCTCATTTTCAACAAATTTTGGATGATCATATTTGAGAAAGTAACAATTTCTCCAACCAATTATGTCAATTCATACTGGATACCAGTAATAAAGAAAGCTGCTGATGAGGGCTCCATAATTTCAGAGGGTATCTAGTCATTCTGTGAGTCTAGTTTTGCCCTGCCAGTCTTTGTTCAAAATACCCCTATTTTTATATGCTCTTAACAATACATGTTACTCCACTTGAAAGGCTGCAGAAGTTCTCAGTTTAAAAACAAATCTGACGAATTTTTGGCGTGGTAGTTCCACTGCAAGGTTTAAGAACTAAATCCGGCTAGTGCTACAAGGAAAAGCAACAGTACACAGGAAATCAGAAACTGCAAACCACAAGCATCCAACATTCAGTAATAAAATGTACAATTTGTTAATACCCACTCTACTTAAAATGTGAATAATAATTCAATGGTGGCTTGTAACAGCACTGAGAAAGTGATCAGATGGAAATACATTACATATTACATAAAACATAAAATTCAATAAAGTGAAAGGTAGTGACTGACGATGCAGTCAAACATATTTTTTGATTGCTACTGGCAAATTTGTTTTGATGGTAACTACACCTTTGTAAGTGCAAAAAAGATTTAAGAAATGTTCTCTTTTTCATATCTCCTCCTGAAATGGTTCCTATGCATTACAGTCTGGGCCATGCAACGTGCCTCATCTTTAAAATGCCATTTCTAGACTATACTGTGGATCAGACTAACACACACAAACTCAGTCAGCCCAAAACTGTATATTACTAATATGAGCAAGTAGGAACGTTTATTCCACGATGTCTCCCTTACTAATGGAATCAGTTCCCTCAAACTTTTCTGCATAAAAAGCACCATTTACCTTTTAATAAGAAGCTAGATAAATAAATGGATATCCATGCAAGCAAGCCTCCTAAAGGTCACTACCCATAAGCTTAGTATGAACTTATGAACATATAATTTGATCCAAAGTAGCATCCCTTGTAACTAATCATCACTCATGATCGCCCTTTATAAGGATCTTATAAGGCTCATTACTGAATGCAGCTCCATCTTCTTATGCCTTTTTAAAACAGGCCAGTGCGGATGCATCTGAAGAAAAGAATAGCTGGAGACGTCGGGCGAAGGACTACAAAACATTTCCTCATTCTTAAAATATCACTGTTGAAGCTTTAAGCCCTCTCTGACCTGATGCTGATCAAATAATTGTATATAACTTTATTTAGTTATCTATTATATTTATCCTTTGTTGACTGGGTTATTCTCATTAGACTAGCAGCTTCTTCTCAGGGGAGATGCATTTATACTACTTAAGGAAATGTGGCCAGGTCATTGAGGAACTTGCTATACTCTTTTTGATAGGTTTCATGGGATCCATCTGAGTTACCACCCACCCATGTTGATGGGACCCCAGTCTAACATTTCATTTGAAGGATGAGCTACATACAAGTGGCAAAGTAACTGTTTAAATAGACACTAACACCGTTCCATGCTTACTGTTTAGGACTGAATATTATTATTCCTGCCCAAGATTTTTGATGGATATGTGACATGAATGTTTATACTTAAAGTACATTCCAAAAAACATCTGAAATTCAATGAACAAAAGGACTTTACCTGCATCATCATCTTGCATTTTCAATTACTTTAGCACAATCATCTGTAAAATGCCTTTTATCAAATATTACAAATCATTTCAGATTTGTAGTGAATTTTGTGTAAAATGACAATTTACTAAAAAGCTACCTTAAGTAATCTTTGAATGTGGCATGTGTACTATAAAGGCAAATAAATGCTAATTTTGAGCAACACTAATAAATGTGCACATTTCAGAGATGAAATTTGTTATTTGTTAATCAGTTAACAAGACTGAATTGGAGAAGCAAATAGGTAACGTGAATCAGATACCAATAGTCCAGAAAAAAAGAAAAAATATGCTGGTCTATTGAGAAAAATCAACCCTCTTATTTCACCGACATTGATATTGCAATACAGTTCCTCCATGTATGGAACTCCTGATGTACATGTCACATTAATCTTCAAGCATGAGTAGATGTGTTTTAAAACCTTTGCAGATACAGTAATCCAGACTGCTGTGATGCTGCCCTAGATTAATAAATAGGTCTAATCAGTTGAGCTGAAGAAGAGTTGAATTCCCCAAAAACAGCAACAGTTAATACTGGCATCCATTCATTCTTTATAAGAATCAAATTTCAGTAAAAATATAAAGAATTTTCTGGAAACAAAAACAACTGATAACTTTCAAGTAAGTGCTGTGCAGCTTTGAAACTATGTGATTACTAAAGCTAATATGCAAGTCTTTGCCGTATGGTCTTGCTCCGATGTTTTTCTACATTATGAATTAAGTGCATCTTGCAGCTTTTACTTCATGTCCCTTGAATTCATCAGACTACAGCTGTTCATAAAAAGACAAGGATGCTCTTTCTTTCCTTTATGATGGGATGTAAAACCACCATCATCATCAGTACAGTTATTGATTTATACTAATAGAGTAGTAGCCTTTGTTGTCAGACTTTTCTCCATGACAAGGAAATTAATTTTAACAGTAAGACAGCTACGATGTTGTTCTTCATTCCTGGAATGTACAGAATATGGTATGTGGTACATGAAACAAACTGCCATTGTAATACATGCAGACAAAACAGAGTGCCTAAGGAAGTGGTGAATAAAAGCACTATTCTTTCTCTGTATTTCACACTTCTCCCTTTGAAGCATTCCCCACTGACTAGTACTGTAAAAATCAAGTCACTAATTTTAATCTGTTGTTAAGACGGTTTCTTTTCTAGATAATTACTTTTCAACTGCCTACTAATTTTTTTTTTATATTGTGATATTTTTCTGCCCTCCTAACATTATTAAAACAATGTTCTGCTCTATGTTCATGTCTCCATATCCGAGACATCTGCTACTAATGCCTATACATATTTTTATCACTGTGTTCTGTGCCACTTCAATTATTATCTTGAAAATTATATTATTGCTTTCTTTTCTAAATCTATGTACAGTTTTAAACTAACATATTGCCTTGTGTTATCCTCTCATTTCTAATTATCTCTAGTAGCTTTCTGTATAAATTCACTGTCTTTACACACACATATGTATATATAGATAGACAGATAGATAGATAGATAGAAAGATAGATAGATAGATAGATAGATAGATAGATAGATAGATAGATAGATAGATAGATAGATAGAGCACACATGCACGCGCGCACACACACACACACACACACACACACACACACACACAGATATACATGATATCATACATGGGGCAATTCACTACATGATATATGGCATGATATGCCATGGATAGATGCATATGAATGACTCTCATTGCCTATTAATGGTATACAGTAAACTCTCAGTTAACCAGCACCCATGGGGATTGGTAGATGCCAGATAACTGTAGTTCCTGTTTACTTGAGAGTTATTATTAAAAACTGGCAGGTTGGGGATAGAGGGAGGGAATTTATTACTATCTTCCTTTTTAAAACTCTAAAACTCTAAAAATGTAAGGTGTGTTTCTGTGGAGGGAGAAACAGAAAGTGCAACACATGAAAATTGCATTGTATTTCTTTGATATTTTTTGCCGGTTGCTTGAGAGTGCCAGTTGCTTGAGTTCTGGTTAACTGAGAGTTTACTGTATTCTGAAGTTACAACTGCAAAAATTCCCCTCAGTTAATTGGTAATTCAAAACACACTAAAAATGAACTGAAAAATGGAGCATGGAGAAACTGTCAACCAAACCTTTTTAATTAATTTAAAAAATAATACGTAAGTAAGCCCTTTGATTGCGATACATAGCACTATGGTTCAGAGACTTCATCAGACTGAATACAAAACTTTTACTCTCCTGTATAAATGAAATATATAAGTCACATCACATCATGTAATTGTGTGTTACTAGCATAAGAAATCTTGGACAACCAAGAGAAGGGAGCAGAGATGATAAATGAAATTATTTAGAATACAAATGGCAAATTTCCTTAAATGCTGCCACCAATATTTATCACAAATGTCTTAAGAGGAGGAGAAAAAGATTTTATAAGTAAGTAGTTTTACTAGATTAATCATTATAGTGACATGATTACATCATGTGACTTACATACTTTATTTTTATAAAAGAGTGTTTGTTTGTTTGTGTCTTTCAGCTTTTCCTGGTTAGGGGTCGCCACAGCAAAACTCCGGTCCGCTAATGATTGGTAGTGGATTTTTACGTACCGGGTTACCAGCCCTGAAGCACAACCTTCAACGAAGGCATGCCCCATTCATGTATGCCTCCACACAGAAGATGCTCTAGCTGATTTTTATAAAAGAGTGTACATCTCATATTTAGTCTGATGAAGTCTCTGAACCATAGTGTTATGAGCTGAGATGAACATGCCTACTTATATATTTGTTTTAAATTCAATTAAAGATATTTGGTCTACATTTTCTCCTCACTCCATTTTTCAGTCTGATTTTTTTAATATGATATTCTGAAGATAACTGATCCAATTGTGTAGTACCTGGAGGTCCCTGAAGACAGTATTAACCACAGGTCTACCTATGTAGCACCCTTTACCCTAAAAGCATGACAGAGAAAAATTGCCATGCATGCAGTAGTAAAACTGAAATGCAATGAGTAGCATGCCGTAATGCAGTTTAGTAAAAGCGCACACACAATTTAGATTGCAAAACTGATTTTAATGTCATGGTCATATATGAACAGGATGACTACATCTGTAACAGAACTGTGCATGCATTGAGCTGTTGCTAAGGGCGATGGAACTCCATGTCTCCCCTGAATCATGCTCCCTCTGTACGGCAGCAGTGCTATAACAGGCACATGGAATTCCCCATGCAATGCCTACAGTTACATTTTCATCATACAAGGCCATCTCCATGTAATGCCAGACTGTATCATTGAGCTGAATGGTCTCTGCTGTCTGAAAAATGTGTTAATTGGCATGTTATGCCAATGTATACTTACCCGATATTTCATGCTATGGAGGAAGCACTACTTTATAATGGAACTGTAAATATACTGATGTGATTTCTAATGTAGCATACCTAGCAAGAATCCTGTATTAGTGAAACACATGGTTTACTTGTGTAGGACTAGAACAACTAACAATAGCAATGAGAAATTTAACTGCTCCAAAAATCACCCTTCACTTTCCGAGATTTCTATTATGTTACAACTTATTAAAGAAAGCCCACTAACGTAGGATCTGGTGAAGTGTAACAAATGTTGTTACATCAAATCTAATTCAAAATATAATCATGTGAAAGCTCATTTGGAGTCCATAAGGTCTCCATTAACTAAAAGATGATACGTGAGTGCATGACACTTAATTGTCAAACTGATAGTGAAGCATTAGTAGCTGAAACTCAATGTATCACTCTTAGAGAATTTTAGGAGGGAACCTTGTCCTTCCACATCACCACTTTCCTGCTTTTTAAAGATATTAACTATGGGATCACTGTAGCTCTGAGGAAATTTAATTCTCATAAATAATGTAATCTTAATCTTTACACACAAATAAAAAAATTACACTTTTGTAATAACATATTAGAGCATCAGTCAAAAATAACTCAGCTAAGTATGTCACCTGACCAACAAATCTCAAGCAAAAAAAATTGTAAAGCAATCAGTGGGTGTCCATCTTAAAGGAAATCTCATGTTACAAGAAATTCTCAGTATGAGTGGACATCTCAGGAAATACATCAGTTTCAGATCAGACTGCATTAACAGCTATGTTCTACTATAAGAAAGCATGTCTCTAATGGCAGAATAATGTAAACAGACCTCATATTGAATACAAATAAACAGAGGTTCTAGTCCAGAAGTACTTCTGACATTACAAGATGTGGTTACTTGTTATTGTTAGCGGATAGAATATTTGAGCACAGTAGCTACATCATTTGCATGCTGAAATATAACAAATAACCCAGCAAATGAGCGCCTTGTTTTCCAAGTGTAATAATCCACAGGGAACACAAATCCAGAGAAACTAAGATGGTATTGTCAGCATTCACAAAGAGCATCAATGTACCCAGAGCACTTCAAATCAATAGCATAAGATGAGCTGTTCCACAGTGCATCAGTATATTTTAAACATTTAAAATCACATGCAGATGTTAAAAGCATAGAGTTTATTTGGCACAAGCGTCCATAAGGCAAAACCAGTAATTAACACTAACACATTTGGAATGAGTCAGCAGGTAATGCATTGATTACTGGCAGTCTAATGCACTAGTGGTAAAAGTACATTTTAAGTGCACTCATTACTAGGAAAATCAAATTTTCATGCTTATTATTTTGAAGCTGTACTTCCTAATTTTGTCTACCTAAACTGTCTCTTGTAATAATCATGTTTAACTGTAACTGTATAACAGATACATTCATAACTGAATGAATGATTAAATAAATAAATACATGACTAAATGGCATCCATGAAACCTATCATATAGATCTCTACCGTACTACCATTTCAGTGCAAGGCTTCTGCAATTTTGAGAAATGTAACTGGTGGGCTGCATAAAACATGTCTCTCTCTTTCTCTGACAGGGTGAAGATCAGACCACCTTGTAAGAACACATACACAAGCAACAGGTTCTCACTCATATACATCTTGACTAAAAGTAGACAAGCAACTGACAATTTCAACTGTTCTGCCAGATCAACTGTGATATAAGCTCATTTGTTGGAAGGATGTAAATGCAAGCCTAATTCAGACATAGACTGCATACAGTTATATGTAAATACATTTATACTTTGATTCTTGTACTTGACTCCTTTTACCACACCAGATATTTACATCCTTTGTACCAAGAGTGTTTATAAGCATAACAGAATGACATAAATCCTGAATTAACACTGCTACTGCAATAAGTTGAACCATGACAAAGGGATGTCAGTTGATGAGATTCTAAGACTGTATCAGTTACAGAATACCTTTGCCTTCCCATGGCTATACTCCTACATGGGAGTCTTTGTCTTACAAGGTAATATAACTAATGCAACAAGCTTTAGCAAATGAGTATGTGGAAGGACTGGGCAGCTAGATTTCAATGGAAATGGAGCAGGTTGTTGAAATAAGATATACACTACATCTAGTCATAAGAAAGGATCTCTCTTTACATTTACACACCATGTGGTACATCAGGCAACAAGTACCTCTCAGCGCTCATTATTTCCGTAGCAGTTATGGGCTTAGATTGCAAGCCCAAGGCCCATCCCCCCTCAGAGAGTGCACCACACACACTCACCCCTAGGGACAATTTAGAGAGTCCAGTCCAACTACTGCATGTCTTTGGAATGCGGGAGGAAACTGGAGCACCCAGAGGAAACCCATGCAAATGCAGGGAGGGCATGCAGATTCTGCACAGAAGGCAACTTAGCTAAGAATCAAACCAGAGAACCTCTTGCTGTGAGGCGACAATGATAACCACTACACCACTGCATCAACTGTAGAAAAGGATATTACATAGAAAAAAGATGGGCTGACATTACAAGAGTTAAGAAATAAAACAAGGAGCATAAGTAAAGGAGATAAAAAACATGGTAAGAAAGATGGAATGATGAATGCTGTCAAGGAGAAAGTTCGAAAGGGGGGATGATGTACATAGCTATGATGCATGGAAGAATACATTTATTTGTGAGTACATAACATGAAAATGTTATAGTTTCTGTGAATGTATATAATGCCTTAAAATATATTGCATGCTAAGAAGCTGGCATATGTAATAAAAATGAAAATATAAGTAATATATTTCTCTTTGTATGCTTAAAAAGGTTACATACACAGTAGGTAAATGAGGGAATATTGTCATTTGTATTTTGAATGTTGGTTAAAACAAATGTACATGGGGAAATGAAATTACTAAGATATATTTCAAATTCTGGTTTGGTGCTATTTTATATGTGCTAGATGGCTATGTATAACTGTCATAGATCTAAAATGAGCAGCCAACGGCTACTCAAGGGAAGTGAACCATGAATGTGCTTTGCATAAGAGGTGTAAACATTTTTACTCATGAATAAATATTATTCTATAAAAAAAAAGACACAGAAAAGGTAAAAGAGGAAAAAGAGTATAGTCTTATGGGACAGGTGCACATTCTTTAAAAAGGATAGATAAAACGATGTGTAAGGAGAAAGTGGGGAAGGAAGTGCTATGGAAGCTATGGCAATTATTCTGACATTCATGTGACTGTGTGGTATTTAATAACATTAAGATTCTGCATTTTTTAATAATAAATACACATATTCTGTTTTAATAGTATTTGCACTACTATAAATGTAGTATTGGTGAGGTAACTAAGCGTTTTTAAAAAGATATTCTTTAAGTCCTTATAGTCAGCAAATACGCAATTGCATGTCTTGATGTCTCTAAAAATAAGATATGAAACAGTACGTCCTTGTATGGCTGCATAACTTTTAAGGTAGTTAGGTTTCTTTATTCCTTAATATTAACCATTTTCAACCTGTTTTTGACAAACTTTATGCTATGTGTATATGGTGTTAAAGTTTGATTAGGAAGAACGTGTGGATATCTTTTTTATGGTTTCACTCACAGTTATTGAGTCTTATGAAGCTATTAATGACACTGATATTAGGATCTTTGGATTACTTCTATTTAGAAGACATATCCCTGTTTTTCCTTTTTTGAATCACCTCACCTATATATGCTAAGAAGCTGGTTTTGACACTTCATGCTTTGATACTTTAAGGGTAAGCTACGCAATTATATATTCTTCTGCAAATATGCACATAGCATAAAGAAGAGTGTCATCTACACCATTAATATATATTTTAAGTACAACTTAAAAGGAAATGTTTATACAGTTTTTTTATAATATTGCCTTAGAAATGGAACCTTGCTAGTATAAATATGTATAGGTTTGTTCTATATACTTTTATTTACTATAATAGTGTACCTTTAATTGTGTTAATAACAGTCCTAGCCAGAACTTTAAACTATTTCTATTATGTAGGCACATTTTCAACATTCACAACTTTATTCCCTAATAGGTTTCAGGGTTTATTAGTAATTTATTGTTTATTAATAATAGTTCTTGTTTCTTTATTTCTTATACTTATGTTTATATTACAGTACAATATTAGATACTGACCAAAACTAATTTAAATTACTTTCAGTTTTGTAGTAGTGAAAAAATCCTGGTTCTATGCAAGGTTATATTAGTCAGGTGTATTCGATGTATTAATATTTAATGATTTAGTGTTTAGCTGTGGTTTGTAGACCTTAAAGATTACTTTCAGACCAATATGCTAAGTCAGATATGAAATCAGGTAGATAAACTAATAGCATTATATTGAATGCATACTGTTAATAGAAGATCTGTTGGTTTATTATTATTATTATTATTATTATTGTTTCATTCAGTGACAATGGGAAAAACAGTCTAGTAAACAATATGTTGGATAAATACCTTAGATATAATTATTAATTAGATATATAGTAATAAAATATCATTAGAATATTATCAATACATGCTAGTTAGTTAGTTAGTTAGTTAGTTAGTTAGTTAGTTAGTTAGTTAGTTAGTTAGTTAGTTTATTTAATATTTGTTTACCAGAAAAGTCCAACTGGGACAGAGCCCATTTTCAGTGGAGGCCTTGGGAGAAATGATCCAGATGCATGTCTTCGGAATGTGGGAGGAAACCGGAGCACCCATAGGAAAACCATGCTAATGCAGGGAGGGCATTCAGACTCCACACAGAAGGCACCCCAGTCGAGAATTGAACTGTAGAACCTCGTGCTGTGAGATGACAATGCTAACCACTGCACTTTAGGTTAAAAAATGGGATTGCATGCATACATCTCTGAATTTAAATTGAAGAATGTATAGTACACTATAGTGTTATAAGTTTTTATTTTAATATAATTCTTTGATATTGTGCTTATATCACTTAACAAGGTTTGATTCTCTGAAATGTCAGCATCATGTAATTCTGATTAATACTCATGAATGATCAATCTATAGCTTATGAAGTTTCTTATTCTCCTCTGTATTAGAATAAGTAGTCTCCAAATGATTATTTTCTTCACCTTAAAGAGTCTACAACTAATTACTTTCTCATCTGGAGATAAAATATGCTTACCTATGGTGGTTATTAAATATAACCTTTCCTCCCTCATCATTCTCAGAAACATAATGAAAACTGTTAGATGCCATGATAAAACTTATAACTAAAGTATTAAGCCTCTGTATTGAGAAATATAATAAGTAATATGTTGCTACTTTGACACTTGTTAAGAGTATCAGTTAAATGCTTTCAAGCATTTAATATGTTATTGTATTTACCTAAATATTTTAAAGTGATATAGTTCATATTAATTAATATGGATATATTTCTCATATAAAATGTTTAGTATTAATTTTTATTCTACAGTATAAGATTTAGATGTATTATTAAGTATATTATGACTGAAGACATTATTTTAAAATGATTTTAGTTGTTTTATACTATGGAATATATGTGAGAAATTAAGTGATTAAGAATCAAACAGAACTGAATCTGAAGATAGTTGAAATAGTTGAACATATTTTGTTTTATGTAGTAGGTAATTAGAGTGATACATACTGATCTTACTTTCCTTTAGATGTATTGATTTGGAGCTCTTTAATAGTTATTAGTCTTATTTGTGTGGGAATTAGAATTATTTAGATAGATTAGTCAATTTAGAGACTCTAAACAAAACAGTAAACAAAAGTATCCAATGGTTAAATTGTATTGTTATTCTAAAAGTTATTATAGTTTTAGCAATGTGTTTGTGTATTTATTCTTTTTTAGTATTATCTTAATATAATATTTATACTGCTTCTGATAATAACTCATATAATTTCTCAGTTGGAAATTGTAAATAATATGTTTTGATTTCAATTTAAACAAACATAAATGTTTGAAAAATATTGTCACTTTACATAAAAGGCATCAGTAGTGAAATACAATAAATTATTTAAATTAAATAAAGCTAATATAATTTCACTATAAGAAAAGTTTTTTATTATAAATATACTTAAATATTTAAGTAATTTTAAATATTAATTATTAACTGCTTCTTTCTTTTAAAACAAAAGTGCTGCCATATTGTGGTGGAAATCAGCTCATATGCCTATCTTTTTATACTTTTATAATGGCAATAAAAGGATGTTATCTCTCATTAAACTGGAATTTAATAATAATAATAATATATGTACAATAGCAAATTTACACTGGATTCCAGGAATCAAAGCAAAAAGTGCTAATGATTTGTTAAAAATAATATTAAATAAATTGAAATGTATTTTAATATTAGGTGGTGATTTTAATTGCATATTAAAAATTATACAAGTGCTCTGGGGAGCATAAAATATGAGCATGTGCCAAATCATTAAAAAATGGACAGATAGTTTAGAATTAAAATATGTTTTTCTTTTCTTGAAAATAATTCCTTATTCTTTACTCGTTATTTTTATGGTCATGACACCCAAGCAGGAATTGATAGAATTTGTATAATCTAATGATATTCAGAGTAAAATTGATAATATTGTAGTGACTTCATGCCCTCTTTCTGATCATAATACTATCTGCAGTCTGTTACAGACTGTTCTGAGAAAATGCCCTTTGGTAACCAGAACTTCAGCATATTTACCTAAACAGTGAGACTTCAAGCCTTATTTTCTTACCAAAATAGATACATATGTAGAGTTTAGTGGCAATGATTCAGTCAATTATTTTTTCCCCTTGGGGCTATATTAACTTTTACTTGTTAAATCAAACTATATACTGATGTAGTAGCAAAATCAGAAAAAAATGTAATGAATATATGGACTCCTTACTGGAGATGAAAAACTAAATGAATGTGACCAATCTAATGATAATAAAATTAATAAGTTTTTTATTGGAAAATATTGATAACATTTACTCTCATCAGTAAAACAGTACTAAGAAAAGATATATATATATATATTTAATTGAAATCAAAAGTCAATTAAACAATATTAAAAACAATAAAGCCCCTGGATTAGATGGCTTAATTTTGTAAACTATAAATTACTTCCTTAAAATATGATTTCATTATTGAAAAAGTTGTTTTTTAGCTGTACAGAAAGGAGAGATTTTTCCACATTTTTGGTATTATTCTTATCCATTACTAAAGCTATGCTTTTCTTATGGGACAATCATATTATTAAATACTGATTAGAAAATGTTTGCTTCACTTATTTCTAAACAGACTAAAATATAACTAGCTTTTTAATCCATAATGCTCAAAACATGCTTTATAGTTATTAGGCAAACATAGAGATAATATTAAAATAATTGTTATTCTAAATATCAAAGCTTTTGCAAAGATGAATAGATTTAAATTCACAATAATTTGCCTAGATATTGAAAAAACTGTTGATTCTGTTGATTGGTACTATCTTTTTCAATTTCTTAAAATATTTGGTTTCCTAGATGAATTGGGCAATGGAGGATGTGACCACATATCCAGTCCCAGGCAGCATGGCAGTGTCTAACACACAACTTTGAGTCATGACAAGCCACACATACAGATGTACACACATTATACATTAATGTACAGATGCTGATCTACCACAGCATTACAGATTGAACTACTGGCAATTACTCAGTAGACATATACACTGAGCATCAGACATAACAACATAATCATAACATATAACCATATGAACATACACAAATCAATCCTAAAATGGATCATCCGGTCAGGTCACAACTGATGCAGGTATGCATATGGACTCATATTGGTGCATGTGTATGGCAGATAACAAGGGATTCAAATATGTGCAAGACATTCTTATCTATCACTATAAAAAGATGCAAACAAGAAAACAATGCAGAACATAATGCAGTGCTGTTGTCAATATCACAAGCAATGTATATCAATGTAAGGTTGGGATAAACTAATGCAATAAAAGGAGTCACCTGTAATTAGTAAAAATATCTGCCTCCCATGACATCAAACTTTACAGTAAGCACAGACAGATGATATTGTCATCAGCCTGCAATGCAATCATCATCAACACAGGGTGCAACTGATATTATCAGTCAGTGTGGATCAACTGTCAGTTTTACTTTAATGCAGCCTAGGTTGTCTGCATTGATGACTCACACTTTGGTCCTGTTTGCCCCACCACATATGGAAACACTTGGCCCAGGTTACTCCAGATTAGAGACTGATGGGGTGATGCCAGCATGTGGAGATATGCTTTGAGAAGGAACATGAGTGCAAGTTGACTGTCTAGTCATGACTGTTTACCCCACATCAGATGGTCCAGAAAAGGAAGTGTGTACACATTGTAGCATAGATGTCAATGCCTGATGGCCAAGGTTTGGTCTGCTGAGAGTCAGCCTGCCTCCCCCATGTGGCAATCAGCTAAGCATTGTCCCAGCATGCAGAACTCTGCTTGTACTATAGCACTGCTGCCTGCTGTCATAGTTAGGGATTCAACAAACCCTGCCACAGATAACATGCTTTCATTTAGTACAGAGGATAATGTCATGACCTCACCTGTGTTTGTGCTCCTATCCTTCATGCCACACATACAGTTGGTATGCAATATGATCTGTACAATGGGCAAATGCATGGATGGAAGATCTGTGATGTCGATTGGAATGTTCATCTGTCTGCTTTGCTTGTAGGATAAAGCAGACATCCTATGACAAATGCCCATATGCACCAGCTACATGCCTACATCTACTGTTATGGGCAATGGTAGAACTGTCAACATCTCCAGCAGACTCAACACATGGCTGTTGTCCACAGGTCTTATCCTGTCCACAGTCTGATTTCTTCTTATTGTCAGAATGGGTGGACAAATTTTCCTCACCATCATACATGACTGTCACCATCTTGGCCGGATTATATCAGTATGTCAGTGTCCTGTGTGTTGGGCCATACTACCATATTGAGACACATCAGATCCTACATCAGGATCACTGGAGAGGTTATTGGAAGATAAAGCAGCTGATGTGCTAAAGAAAGAGACAGATGAGACAGGTCAGGGAAATGTGCTTATATCAGATAGTGTATATCATTAATGATATATGGCACATATATCTCACTATGATGTTACAGATAATAATGACTTATCATGAGGTCTTGTCTGTGTATAGGCCACAGAATCTATATAACAGGGAGTTGACAATTATGTTACGTATCCAACACAGATGACATATGTGAAGAATATAAGCATAACAAACACCTGACAAGTATCGAGGGAAGATGGTGCTGGAGGAAAGGATGAAATGCAACTCTTTTAGACAAACAAATTCATAAGTAAAGCATTCTTAATCTCATCCTTGCCAATGAGGAACATTCTAACAGCATTAAAAAATACAGTAGGTATTACATCCATATACCATACTAGTTGTTTGTGCATGAGAGGCTGATGTAGGCACACATATGAATGGGTAGAAGGGCACAGTGTTAATGGATGATGACAACAGGAATAACAGAAATGACATGTGTGAAAGAGAGTTAATAGCATACCAGTGACACCCTTCCAATATGATGAGCTTGTGGGTTGTAATGTGGATCCTACAGTGGTAAAGTAAAGACAAAGACAACCCAGTCATATATGCAAGCAATGAAATATTCACACAATGACATATAGAACACACTAACAGGGTCAGCTGATACTCATGTGCTGTATGGTGGGCCTTTTGGTCAGATATCCCTGTGTAGAAAAACAGAGACATTAATTTCATACAACACAGGTCTGATACACCTTGGTGCAACATATGAACAGATTGTACCATACCTGTTCTGTCTGTAGTTGAATCTGCACAGCTTGTGCTCCCAGAGGATGTACCTGTAGTTTACAATGTGAGGGAAATATCAATATGACAGTAAACAGCAATGGCATGACATGAGGCTGAGGCAATAACAGATAATAGTCACAATAATAGTATATGGAGAAACTTGCCTGTCATTTCCTGCTGTTGTACAGAAGTAGATGGACCTGTGAAAATGAGGGCAGACAGCAATACACCTGTGGGTTGCATTGTTATGTCTGTACATAGTTGTATGGCTACATGTCATTACACTTATGGTGATCATCATCACCCAGTGTGGTCCCATATGCACAAAGCAATTCTGTTGCTGCAACACAAAAATGACATTACATGAACATGCACGCAGCAGCAATATGTACTGATTTACTCGATATGCATCAGTGTTATGCAACATAACACATACATGTGCAGTCTGGTACACCTGCTTCTACCCAACCGGGTATGCAGTGCTCCCCTCTTGCCATATGCAGTGATACAAGAAACTGTGTAATCTCATCAGGGGGTGTCAAAGTGGGCTGCCACTCATGGCATCCTTCAGTCTCTCTTTGTTTCATGGGGGACCATGTCAGAGCAGTGTAGGTGATATGTTGATATATCCCACAGCTTTTAATCATGTTGGTGAGGTCAGTCCAGACTTCATTCCTCCAGAATGTATTTCCTGCCTATCCAAGAAGTCTCCTTCTAGGTTGTCACAGCAAATCTATTATAATCTTATTCTGCTGTGGGGAGAAATTGTTACCCTAGTTTGTTTGTAAAAAACATTATGCTTGTTTCCTGCCTTTCCTGTAACTAGTCTAGTCCAGATATAGTTTACTATATCCAGGACTGTTTGTAAGCTTCTGACCCTCCAAGCCTGTCTGTGTTGGAGGGAAACCTGCTTCTTATCAGTGGGAGTGGTAAGCACAAGGTAACCTATCTACCACATAAGGAGTGGTTTCTGGCCCAGAAAGTGTAGTTATTAGCTTTTTGGGCAATGTTTCCATCTCTCTCAACTTCCTGATTTAAAAGCCCGCATTTGCACTTGCCCCCCCCCCCCTTCCTGCAATTACTCTTATCCAGATACAGATTTGCTGTACCCAGGACTGTTTGTAAGCTCCTGAGCCCCACAAGCCTTTCTCTGTTGGAGGGAAGCCTTGTAGCTCATCAGTGGGAGTGGTAAGTACTAGGTAACCTATCTACCACATAAGGAGTGATTCTGGCCCAGAAACTGTAGTTATTGGCTGTTTGGGCAGTTTTTCCATATCTCTCAACTTTCTGATTTAAAAGCCCACATTTGCACTTGTTTCCCCCTCTCCTGTAACTAGTCTAGTTCAGATACAGATTTGCTGTATCCAGGACTGTTTGTAAGCTCCTGAGGCCCCCAATCCTTTCTGTGCTGGAGGGAAGCCTGCTAGCTTATCAGTGGGAGTGGTAAGCACTAGGTCACCTATCTAACACATAAGGAGTGGTTTCTGGCCCAGAAATTGTAGTTATTGGATGTTTGCACAATTTTTTCATGTCTCTCAACTTTCTGATTTAAAAGCCTGCATTTGGACTTGTTTCTTTCCTGTAACTAGTCTAGTTCAGATACAGATTCTTAGTTTTAGCACTTGAATTTGCTTATTCATGCTTAGCACTTGTTCAGAACTTGTTGTAAGCATTAAATAAGCTACGAACTACTACAGCACTCACCCTTCCTCATTACCTAGAGGAAAACAGTTTTTGTACTTACCTTCCTCACTTGCTTAGAGAAAAACAGCTCTTGTACTCACTTTCCTCACTTGTCTAGAGGAAAATAGTTGTTTTATTCAGGCATGTCCAAGGTTCAGCTCCCAGTGTTCTCTCCTGTCTATCTGATGAATCTGGCCATCTTGGGGCAATGTAGCAATTGCCTCATGTACACAGACAACCCTCTCCTCCTACCACCCAACACTACAACCTGGTGGAGAGGCACTTATCTAGCCAAACTGGAGGTAAAGCGCTCTCCAACCAACACTGAACTTGACAGTCAAGATGAGAAGGTAAACACTTGCACCACACCACACTCATCACATAGTGCCACTAAACCTACATCACCAAAATCCACACATAGAAATACAAAAACATTTGTGGAAGTTCTCAATAATAATCTGCTCAAGAACAGAGACCTCCAAAGCAGAAACCCAAGCAACCTCCACCATCCAACACAACCCAAATGACACATAGCCCATGGGCTCTGTGCCACTCAACCACAGCCCATAAGGCAAAACAACATACCCAACACACTAGTCATAAGTGGCTCTATAGTCAGGAACACTAATGTCCCATTCACCAGGCTAAACAAGGAGAAGGTTACTGTCAACTGCCTGTCAGGTGCCAGGATCCGCCACATAACCAACGCACTCAGGTCACTCCACAATAAGTACAAATATGACTCTGTCATTGTGCATGTTGGTGTGAATGACCTGAGACATATCTCCCTGGACTACATGAAAAGAGACATGGAAGAGCTCTCCAATCTTGTAGCCCAGACAGGTATTACCCTTGCCCTGAGGAGCATCCTGCCATTGCCCAGAATGATACCACAGTACAAGGACAAAATGATTGACTTCAACAATTGGCTAAGCTTCTGGTGTCATTCTAAGGGGATCCAGTATCTGTCTGCCTGGGACGACATGGTCGACAGACCATGATGCTTTGCCAGAGATGGCCTGCACCTGTCACCCCTGGGATCCCTTATACTGACTAAGGCTCTTGATGCCCCTATAGTGCCTTTTGTAGGCAAGGTACAAATGACAAATTCACCACTGCAACAGGAACAGGCAAGCAAAAACTGAGGGTAATGCTACTCAATGCTAGAAGTCTAAATATCAAAATGCACTCACTCGAGGCACTCGTTAAAATGGAGAATATCGATATCTGTGCAGTAACTGAGACCTGGTTTAAGGCTGTAGACAGCACCCCTGCATTACCAGGCTATAACTCATACCATTCTTTTCGGCCATCTAACCTGGACCGGAACACCAAAAGCAGAGTGTGTCCATATTTACTAAGGATATCCACACCTCTAGGCTAGTTGCTCAGCATACTGCATCCAAGGTTATCCAAGTGCAACTAACTCTGAGCAAAACTGCAATCCAAATTGTAGCTTGCTACAGATCCCCCACCATGCCCCAGTATTCCCACTCCTCTTTTCTTGATATACTGGAAAATATTAGGGTTCGACCAAACACCCTAATAATGGGTGATTTCAACTACCCCACCATTAACTGAAAAAATACTCATGTACCAACTCCTTCACTCAACGCTTTCTGGAATTTATAAATTCTAATCCCCTGGATCAATTTATCCACACTCCCACCAGTGGCAACAATATCCTAGACCCAGTCATTACTAACAAGAGTGGCCGGTGTTCTACACCTGAAGTCAACTCCTCTTTGGTCAGATCCGACCATAAGCTAATCACCCTAGATATCCACATCCCACCCCCCACCTCCACTAAGGAAACCATGGTAAATAATTTCTCCAAAGCCAACTTCATGCTTCTTAAGACAGAAGTGGCGAACTTCATGACACCCATGCAGATGGACAGTACAGTTATGACTGCTGTATCCCACACAAAAATACTCTATTGAATCCCCAAATAATGTGGATACTCTACAAAAGGGCCTTACAGAAACAGATGCGTGGTGCCAGAGCCATGGGCTCAAGCTCAATGCCAAGAAATGTATTGTTATCCCCTTTGGGAAAAAACATGTATCCATGAATTACCATATAGGTGGCAGTACACTAAACACAGAAAGTGTGATAAGAGACTTAGGGACACAGGTGGACAGTGGTCTCACCTTCGATAACCACATCACCACAACAGTCAGGAAATCCTTCTATGTGGCACACCTCATCACGAAGGGCTTTTCATCCAGAAAAAAGGAGGTCATTGTCCCACTGTACTCTTCCCTCATTAGACCCATTATAGAATACAATGCCCCATTTGGTATGTACCTCTCAAGACATCTGCAATAACTGGAAAGGCCTCAGAAATACCTCACTAAAAGATTCACAGGCCTAAAGCAGATGCCCTACGCTGACTGCCTTAAAAAACTCCAGCTATACTCTGTCGCATATCGTCTACTCAGAGGCGATCTCTGCTTAACATACAAGGCCATGTCAAACCCAGAGCTGTTGGACATGCTACACAAAGAAATCCCAATCCCTCAGAGCTACACGCTCCAGGGATCTAAACCTTGTCATCACAATAAACAAAACATGCCGGAGGAATAGGTTCCTGACCCAGAGACTCCCCAGACTCTGGAATAGATTGCCCATACATGTCAAGCAGAGTGCCTCTTTGGACCTCTTCAAGAGGAACCTTGACGATTGGATGGGAGAAAGGAAATTCACCCCAGGGATCATGTCAGTCGCCCTGCTAGACAGGGGTCCAGGAAAGTAAATAATGTGGGAAGAAATAGCCAGGGAATTGTTATGGCTAGGCTTGTATAGGCCCTAGGGTTGATAGCCTAGTACCAACCTATGAACCTATGAACCTATAAGCACTTACATGAGTGCATGAATCATGCTATCCAAAACAGAACCAAGATGCTATCCTCCAAAAAAGGAAGCCAATCTGGTGTTCCCCTGCCATAAACTGTTGCAAAAGAGAGTAAAATCCCATGAGTGAAGGAGCTCCCTGGTCAGCCTCAGTAAGAAGCTGAGATCCCTTATAAGATCCTCCAAAGCTAGCTATGAAAACAAAATCACCACCGATTCTAGGGACAACTACAAAGCATTATATAGCTATTTCAAGAATCTCAATGGCGACACCCAGATCTGCTCTGAGTTACATCACAATGGCACTAAAATTACAGAACCAACTGATATTGCCAATATCCTGGCAGATAGGATCAGTGCTAACTTTACCCCCCCCCTCACCCCCTAAAGGGCCCATATCTATACAGGAAGAATGTAGAGTCCCTGTAATCACAACTATGCAGGTAAAAGATGCACTCTCTAAAGCAAAAAACACAGCATCCATGGAACCAGACAACATTCCAGGCTGCATTTTACATGAACTTCAGACTGAACTGGCTCCCCACCAAAGCACCATGTTCAATCATAGCCTCACATGAGGCGTGGTGACCACTGAATGGCACACAGCAACAGTTATCCCACTCCACAAAGGGGGAACCAGCACTGATCCTGGGAACTATTGCCCTATTATCCTGATGTGCCTGGTCTGTAAGGCCATGGAGCGTATCATCATGGAACCCATAAAGAAAGACATTGGTAACTTCCAAACTCTGGACCCCATCCAGTTCAGGTTTGTGAAAGTCAGATCATGCCTCTTGAACCTGATTGACTTCTTTGAGGCAGTCACCAAAGCCGTAGATGACAGTAAGGTGGTTCACACAGCCTATCTTGACCTCGACAAGGCTTTCGACACCATCCCCCATTCTGGAATTATAGCTAAACTCACTAAACTAGGTATAAGTCCCTACATCACAAGATGGGTTGCAAACTGGCTCACTGACAGAACTCACACTATAAAAGTTGCAGACTCCAAATCTGACTTCAAGTGGAGTACCACTGGGTTCAGTCCTGGGACCTCTCCTGTTTGGTATCTACTTCTCTGAAGTACAGGGTAACACAGAAGGCCTCTGGTTAACAAGTTTGCAGATGACTGCAAACTAGGAGCCATAATCGAGTCCCCAAATGATGTGGACATCCTACAGAAGGGCCTCACTGAGACAGATGCCTGGTGTCAGAGCCATGGCCTCATTCTCATTGCCAAAAAGTGCATTGTCATCCCCTTTGGTAAAAACTTTGTAACCATGAACTACCACATAGCCGGCAGTCTACCTAATGCCAAATATGTGATAAGAGACCTTGAGACCCAGGTGGATAGTAGTCTCTCCTTTGATAATCACATTGCCACAGTAGTCAGGAAATCCTTCTACGTGGCACACCTCATCATAAAATGGTTCTCATCCAGGAAAAAAGAGATCATTGTTCCCCTCTACTTCACACTCATTAGACCCCGTATAGAGTACAACGCCGCTTTTGGAATGTACCTCACAAGACATCTGCAGCAGCTGGAAAGGCCACAGAAGTACCTCACAATGAGGATTACTGGCCTCAAGCAGATGCCCTACACTGACTGTCTCAAAAAACTCCAGCTTTACTACATAGCATATTGCCTACTCTGAGGTGATCTCTGCCTAACATATAAAGCTATGTCAAACCCAGGGCTGTTGGACATGCTACACCTAAAGAAATCTCAATCCCTCCAAGCTACACACTCTACGGACCTAAACCTTTTCATCACAATAAACAAAACATGCTGGAGGGATAGATTCCTGTCCCAGAGACTTCCCATACTCTGGAACAAGCTACCCATCTATGTCAAGCAAAGTTCCTCATTATCACTCTTCAAGAAAAATCTTGAGTGAATGGGAAAATGGAAATACACCCTGGGGATCACTTCTGTGGCTCTGCTCGAAAGGTGCACAGGAAAATAACTTTCTTGGGGGGTGTAAGCCAGTGAACCTTGTTGGCTAGGCTTACTTCAGCCCTTGGGCTGATAGCCTAGTACCTACCTATGAATCTACCTACCTCCCTATAATCTGAAAGACAATTATATGCACATGTTTTGATTCATGTTGGGGCTCACATATGGAGATGATTATGTGGTCAGCTTATGCCACTACAAACATTATGCAGGCCTGTGCACAGCAAAATTCTAGGAAATACTCACTGTGCCATATAGTACTGTGACATATAAACCATAAAACAATGCCTGAATAAATAACACTTGTAACAGCAACATATTTTATGATATCTTTCAATGCTGTCTGTGGAATTCAAACACCTTACAGTGGATATCAGAGTAATGGAGGTCCAACCACAAAAGCATTGTGCCACAGGAGCCATAAAGTATGTATGCATTTCACATTAACATACTACACAAACATGTGTACACAGCAATATGCGATGGCTGTAACTGTAATGCATTTGCACTCTAAATAAATAACCCATGTAAAAGAATCTGTCATATGACATGCTGTACATGATGAGCTTATATCAACACCATCACTACTGAGAAGTGAATGCCATCCACATTAGCAGAGAATATGTATAAATTGCCAACTGAACAACTTATAGAAAGTGTTGGAAAGCCTCAGGATCTGTAAGCTTGCTACAGACAGCATGGGTCTCTTTTGTATTGAGTCAGTAGTTCTAATACTTGTTTTAAGAATCCTCAATGAATAAATTTCCATAACAGCAATGCAACTGCATACTACTTAGCAACATACAGATAATGACAGAATCCATAATTTTCACTACGTACACCACAGAGTTTATGGAGTCCCCCACAAAATATATGGAAAATATGTAAATCTATCTCTGTGTCCTATTGAGCTGTGCTATGTACATGTTTGTAAAACTGCATATGGGAAATGACTGCATGTTATTGTTGCAGATGTCACCACCTCTATGCATGCATTTTCCAAAAATGCATCAGTCTAAAGAGATACGCATTTTATAAGTAGTAATGTTAACATAGATCTATAAGAAGCTAAATATTTCCCAAAACAGCATTGCTAGCAGGTGGCAAATTACCTTTCCAGCTATTCAAGAGTTAGCTATAACTGAAAGTAAAACCAGCTATGTACATACACCTTTTAAGTGCCATTTGTGCCATAAATAAGTAATGGTGTATCAAAGTCCAATATTTTGGAATTAAATTTGTACATGTCCAAGTAAGTTCTCAAAATTTCATGCATTAACCAATAGCTCAGCATAATGGGGAGGTGTTCCACGCAAGTACCCAATAGGCATCATTAAACAGGACCATGTGTGGCATGACATAAGTGCCACTTTTAAATAATGATTTTGATACATTTACAGATCAGGCCATTGCTGCCTGTGAACTGAGTAGCACCTCAATGAGCAATTTTCTTTTTATTTTGAAAATGTTTTTATTAAATTTTCATAAAATATAATCACAACAAAATTTGTAATCAGAAGTCTATATACATATTAAAAAATGAGAAAAAAAAACAACTTAATCTTATAAATACAGAAACAAAGAAAATAACTATTTACAAGAGTGTCCATCAGCCTTCATGTCATTCCTGTTGTTGTCTGTTCAATTCCAGAATTATTTTTATTTTTGCTTGTCAAGCATTTCTTTACATTTTGTCCATACATTGAGGAAAGAGATAATTCTGTTCATTCCCAATCTAATTTTAATAATTTTTAGATGAGTTACTTTGTTTGCTAAACTTATAAATTCTTTAAATGAGGGAGTATATTCATTTTTCCAGTTTTGTGTGATCACTTTTCTGGAGATGGTCAATACAGTCCGCAATATGTTATATTTCATTATTTCAACACAAGTAAGAATAGGGGTATTAAAAAGAATTAATAATTTAGATAAAGTAAATTTATTTCCAAAAATGCCTGTAAAAAGAATTAATATTATTCCAAAAAGGAATCAAGGCAGAACAATCAAAGAACATGTGTTGCCAATCTGCTTTAAGTTCTTTCCTGCATCTTCAACAAAGTTGCTTTCTCTTGTACATCAATTCAATTTTATGAGGGGTGAAGAAGGACCTATGTAAGAACTTCCATGTAAACAAATCTCATGTAAGAGATGAAGTAGTATGTTTAGATGATAATAGAAATAATTCTGTGTCTTCCTCACTTGGTGGTCTATTATTGATTTGGGTAAAATAGTTCCAATGTGTATCATTTCATGTTTTAGTTTCCCTCTTCACTACTTTTTGTAATTTGGACAAGAGACCATGTCCCAAGGAATTCTGTTGCAATAAAATGTGAAGCATTCAATCAATTTTTGGACATGATCCCTTAACACTGGTTGCATTGACTTAATTTCCCCTCTATATATAGTCTATAAGATTGTATATCTAACCATATATCTTTATCCAAATCATATCTATTCCTAATGTAAACTACTGAGTGTAGCTTTTTGTTTTTCATTAACTGAAACCAGTACAACAGATTCTTCTCTTTAAAGGCAACAATTGTTTCTAAATTTGAAGTAGGGATGTTACTTTGAGTATATGCTATAGGAATCATAAGGAAAATCCATGCTTTATAAGCCAGATTTCTATATATAAAATTTCTGAAAGTATTTAATATAGTCAAAATGAAGTAAGAATCACTTGTTTAGTGGCTTTTCCTATAATGTAAATCTTTAATAACCAAAATAAACTGTTATTTAATATAATATAATTATTAGTACATCTGTTACAGCTAGAATGCATAAAAAAGGTTTCCTAAAATTATTTCCATCTAGCTGTATAAAAGTTGCTGAGCCAAAGATATATTGTTTTCATAACTGATGATAATGAATATAATTCTATGTCTGGCAGTCCTATTCTTCCTACTTTGCAGTATCTTATATGGTGATTTAACACAATTCTTGGTTTGTCGGGAAACCAGAGAAATTTCAGAATTAAAATGTCAAATTTTTTAATAAAAGTTTTTATAGGAGGTAATGATAATGATTGAATAATATATAAGAATTTTGTCAAGATAAATATTTTGATGATAGATGAGAGCCTTTCTTCCATTGTAAAGAAAATGTTATTCCATTTGTCAATTAGATTTTTTATCTTATTTATACAATTAGTATAATTATAATTTACTGTGGCCGGGATTCAGTAATCCTCCATGTAAGACTAAATAAGTCTAACACGGAAACTGCAGCCTAAGATTATGATGTCAGCGCGCCATGCATGTTCATGAGGGTGCGCTGACTCAACTCTAAGGCTAACACGGAGTGTGCACAAGTGCAGGGGGTGTGTCAGACTGCCGAGCAGTCCAAATATCAATGCCCCTGCAAGTGCCTAAATCTGCAAATGTCACCAGACATGAGCGAGTCTGCTCAAATGTATATATCCCCAACACTACACTCCCCTACATTCTAAACCCCTGTATAAATATAATAAAATGTAAAACTTTTTTTTATTATTATTCCGGATATAGCTGCCCGTATTTGTGCGTGTGTACGTGGGTTTGCCCATTGCTTAGCTACAGTTAGCAGTTTAGACATCGAAGAGGATAATAAACTACTTATATGCAAATTAAGCCAAATAGCAATAGTGTAGTTGTAGAGCCTTCGCACAAAGAGGAGGCATTCCCGGTTCGAGTCCCACCACTCCCCTTACCATTTTCTGTAGGAAATCTGTGCATAAAAATAATTCCTGACATCTACCTTTTAAATTTTAGTAAAATGCATTGAAATGGCCTATGTAGTAGTGAACGATATTTTATATATATATATATATATATATATATATATATATATATATATATATATATATATATATATATGAAGGTGAAATGGTCATGCATACTGATGAATGCATAAGTAACGTATATTAAGCAATGTGAAGCACTGCTAAGCAACGTTTATCAATATTAAGCACATTTAAGAATAATTGCCAGCTTAGCACTGCTTTAACTAGTGTAATGGCTTTGCGCGGAGCTGCGCATCGTGCCAACTAGCGCAAACAAAACATGGTTGCGCGAAGCTGCCCACCACGCTAACTAGTGCAACGTTGGGCAACCTCGAGCAACGTAGAGCAACGTTGGACAAAGTTAAGCAAAGTCAGCTAAACACAGCCACACCTCCTAGCCGGTCAGGCCAGTAGTAAAATAAAAAGCCATGACAGGCCTCGAACCCAGGATACTGTGCACCATAATCACAGTACTGAACCACTAAGCCATGACAGCTTTTGCTGTTCATACACTGTCAACATACATATACATATTAATCAAAGTTTACTCAGTGCTAAGCAGGTGTGCACTCACCTGAGAATTTTCAAATCTGGCCAATTACAAATAAGTGCTAGAAATGAGGCATATTTAAACTCCATAGGCAGGAATACTTGCCATAACTGGTTGTGGCTCCCATCTGCAGGCAGCATGGCTGGTGTCGGAGAGGGCTCTCACTTTCAAGCGCAACGGTGGGGCATTGAGGAGTCAAAAGTGATGGCTTGGCTCCTTGTCCATAATCATGATGCCAGCCTCCTGCAGGGCCAGTTCCAGGGCACTGAATACAAAGCAGAAGCCTAGAACCATCTCGCACATGATCTCACCAGTGCCACAGGCGTCCCTCGGACTGGTGAGCAGGTCAGACACCACTACGCAGACCTGAAGAGACGCAAGCAGGACCAACTGAACCAGTGGATACAGGAGGCCCGTGGGATGCACAATGCCCCACTACTGAGTAGGTAGCCATGGAATGAAGTATGTAAGAATTGCTATTGTACTCGAAATTATGGATAGGTATATGTCTCAATATCACTTCATTTACTTCACAGCTGCAGGTGTCTATGCTGCAAATCAGCAAGCCTATGCAGATAGGCTGCTAAGGCTGCGCCAGCAGGCAGGTTAGTAATTATTCTGCATGTACTGTTATATAAAATAAGTGAGAGAGCCTGAAAAAAAGGGTTGTAGCCCAATAATAAAGGTATAATAAGTCCTTAATAATTTCTCTGCATGTACTGTTATATAAAATAAGTGAGAGAGCCTGAAAAAGAGTGTTGTAACCCATTAATAAAGGTATAATAAGTCCTGAATAATTTCTCTGCATGTACTGTTATATAAAATAAGTGAGAGAGCCTGAAAAAGAGTGTTGTAACCCATTAATAAAGGTATAATACGTCTTGAATAAGTCTTCTGCATTCACTGTAATATCAAATAAATGAGAGAGCCTCTAGAAAAGTGTGTTATGTAATAAATAAAGGTATAATTCCTGGAGTGTGTCCATATCACTTAGTTCGAAATGTTGTTGTCCTCTTGCATTATATAAATAGTACTGTTGTATTAAGCGCTGTCAACCCACACTTGGGCAGGCCCATATAAAGTGGATGAAGGGAGTGCCAGTAGCTGTGAAGCATATATACAGTCCTCAACTGTTGATTAATGGCTGGCATGTATAGGTAAATCTGGCACACGAGTAGCTTGTTAATGTGTTCCCCAGAAATGTCAGTGTGCTGCTAGAAATGTAGCGGGCTGTAAAAATATAACTGATAATGTCACCTGAACACATCCAGATATGTAGATATATAAATATAAATAAAATATATAAATACATAGCAGTAACATCTGCATCCTGTACAGTTTGTATGTCAGATACATGTCAGGTATATAAGGAACTAGCAAAACCCATTTCACAACTTAATGGACCTTGCCTAGTGTAATAATACATGTAGGGGATATATACCTGCAGTCAATAGGAATGTATTGTAAACTATAAGTACATATAAGTTGTTAATGGAGGTATCTTTTTACACCCTACTGTATGTGCATAAACAATGCAATTCCACACCTCAATGGGTATGTCTAATCTCAAAACATTTGTTGGGACATATGTCCTATTGGTTTACAAATATCTGCATTTACTTTGATGCATGTGCCCTGTTCAAACACCACAATCTTGGTGGCCTGTTGCCACCAATCAATCCTGCATGCTGTTGGAATGTCCACTGTTGTTCTATATATGCATGTGTTATGCTTGCTGTTCAACTGTTGGAACTCTGGTGTGTTGGGTTAATGGGAATATTACTGCATGCTGTTACAACTAATTTGGAATGCTGTTGGCTGTTACCAACCCATATTGTCATTAAATCCTCCTAAACATAGAACGTATGGGAAGGCTGGTCCCAGCTGACCCACCTGTCCCACCTCAGCTGGCGATGGCACCTGGCACCAGCAGGTCCGGTGGCTAGCCCGGGACCTCCTCCTCCGTTGGCCATGTGCCACCTTTGGGTGGAAGTGCTGCAGGGGATGGGGCTCGTCCCCCCATGCAAGCGTGGCCAGAGGAGGGCCACCTATCACCCTCCGAACGGTCCGGGCTGTGGTGCGTAGGGAGATCCAGCGTTCAGTCGCTGATCCTCTACGCCAGCTCGAGGCATGAGTGGCGCGACTCATGGGTGAGCCTGCCCCTCCTACACAGCCCCCAGCACAGCCACCCTCTGGGCTGTGAGGGTGCAGTGGTGACTGCCCATGGGTGGGGATCTTAGTTCCACTGTTGCCATCTGTGGGCCCATGGGCTTGTGATTTCCAAACATCCTTCCCCGTCAATGGTGTTCACCCACCCCATGTATCATATTCCACTCCTGTATGTGTCTTGCTTGTCTTGTCTGTTTACCTCCCCAACCTACCTCCCCAAATATACCTACTTCCCCTACCCCACATTCCACTCTCACCTGAAAAAAATAAAGGGCAATCTGCTCCCACAAAAAGATTATGCCCCATGCATAGCTGCTCATTTTGCACACATGTCCACTGGACACATAAACTGAAATTTAATTGGCAGTACAACATACTTTGTTGTCCTCACCCCTCTCTCAGGGGTGGAAGGTTTCAAATTTCCCTCCAAATATCTAGTATATGCACAGCTGTTGCTGTTAAACAAATGGGCAACTATGGACCTTCCCTACACCCGTCATGCACATCCCTAGCTGTTTTGCCTATTGTCTTTCCCTCTTTGTGCCCCTTTTTCACCACTTTCCTATCTCCCCATTTTCTTTTCTTTCAAAGAAATGAGCGTGGGTTAGCGGGAGTAAGCACTTTTAAGCAGTCGTTAGCGGGTTTGTGCAAGTGTGCGCTTGTGTGCGCTTAGCTAAGTATTGCTAAGCGTTGTGCAAACCCGCGCAAACCCACTTACAACTGCTTAAAAGTGCCTTAGTCACCCTGCATGTGAGGGCCCTTGTTCTGCTCAGCAGCAAAATAAAACACCACTGTCAGTCTCGAACCCCGGACACACTAGACTGCATGAAGTACCACTAAGCCACAGTAGATATACATCAGGTTGTTGCTGAAATATATATATATATATCATGCATCAGAATGAGTGAATGTAAAGGAAAGATAGGAATGCCATAACACAAAACCTGTTCTGTGGAACTTTGCCAGCAGTTGTTGTGGAATTGCATTACATGACTGTGATAACAGAACCAGCCATTCTAGCAGTAAATAATGTTACAGCAGCACTTTACAACCCCCACACAGTATCATAGCAGGACACTCCGCATCCGAATGTACAAAATACCTGTGTGTTCAAGATCCAGCAAGGATGTAGGTAGGCATACTCAGTACTGGAATTGTCCAGATTTCATGAGCATCCTGTGCTAATGTCAACCAAAAAAAAAGCACAAACTGTGCAGAAGTGAGTGCATTAATATTCACAGCATAGCAGTTCACAAACAGTTCATGTGCTAAATGAAAACATCTCAATAACTACATATGTATGGCAGCTAATTGTGTAAGTAGAAAAGAAACTACATACTCCCATGTATCTTGTGTTAGCATTTGTAGGGGTGAGTACAATTCTACACTGACAACTGTGTACTGGAAGTGGCAACATTCAGTTCTGAGTACAACATTCAAATCACTGGCTACACCCCTAGCATCAGATATAAGAAGCATACCAACCTTCTGACTTACACAACGGTGTCCACAGCAAACAAGCATGGTCCCGACTTTGGAAAGCTGAAAGGGCTATGCCTACCTGACTTAGCAATTTATAGCATTGGGTTGCTATGACAGTGAGTACTGCAAGTACCACACAGCAGGCTGCATGCAATTGCCAAATGGTGTCCACCAGTTGGTGCAGAGGCCATCACATGCACATGTGCAGATACCTATAAAAGCAGGCTGTACTTGCTGTCCACACATGCAATCATTTCATTCCAGGTACGGAGAGAGAGAGAGACACAGACAACAGCAAGAGAAAAAAAAAAGATATAAAAAAAAAAATATTGAAAAAAAGATATAACAAAAAAAATATTGAAAAAAAATACATTGAAAAAAAAATAAGATATAAAAAAATATATACAAAACACATAGAACTGACAAATACAAACACATACAAAGGAAAGGTATGTAACAGATATGTATTTACTGACATGTAGTAGATGTTTTTGAAGAGTACTCTACATAGTTTGAATCATCCATATGTGGCAGCAGTACGTATCTATGCACAGATGCCCTGCATAACTACTGCCATGGAGAAATCAGTGTGTAGCTGTATGCAGTGGGATATGACTGTGACATATGTAGTTCAGCATTAAATGTCAAACATCTGATCCATGTTATCTGTGTTCTGTACAGGAGTGTGTACAATATCTGTTTGGGGAGTAGCGCATACAGTTATATAAACATGGATGTGACAGACTAACAAATGCATGATAGTCAAATTAACGTGTAGCTTAGCATTGGCAACAGCTGTACCAGGCTAGTATGCTAATCTAGCATTTGCAGCTATATATACACCCTCTAATATTACTGTGTGCTCACATGTGACACCTGTCCATGTTGCAGCAAGGCCCAACAGATCAGCCGTGAGGTACACGAACTTACAACAGTGTGGACTTTGTGTGTGTATGGCACACACATACAGAGAGATCTGTCTGTGTCAGATATATTAGCATCTGTACATGTGCATAAAGCAAGGGACATACTGCAACTGTTTGTGAAGGGTGGACATATATATGTTGTTGAAAGTTGTTATGTGCATATTTCTATGTAGGTTGTAGTGTGTGGCAAACAAGACAGCATACAGTGCTGGTATATGACATGCAGTTATTAAACGCTGTGGGTATGATTCGTCAGGTTTGCAGTGCTGCAGCCAGTGAGGCCTGCTAAAACTACATGGGCTGAGAACACCTTCAATGCATTCCGCACAACACTGTGCAATATTATGACATAACTGTATACCACACAATCTTCACATAATTGATATTCCCACCGTGAAAGGTGGACTGTATATGTACCTATATTTACATCTATATGTACACCAATGGATGTTTATATGTATGTGTATATATATATATATATATATATATATATATATATATATATATAGAGAGAGAGAGAGAGAGAGAGAGACAGGGTCATATTTATTGCAACAGATGCCTGGTGGCAAAGCCATGGACTCAAGCTCAATATTGACACTGCATTAGCATCCCTTCTTGCAAAAACTCTGTACCCATTAACTACCAGATAGGTGGTAGTCTACTTAACACCGAAGGTGTGATAAGAGACCATGGGACACAGGCGGACAGTAGTCTTCCCTTTGATAATCACAGTGCCACACTAGTCATGTAATCTGTCTACGTGGCACACGGCATCACAAAAGGTGTGTCATCCAGGAAAATATAGGTCAGTGTTTCTGTCTACTCATCACACATAAAACCCATTATACAGTACAATGCCCCATGTGGTATGTACCTCACAAGACATCTGCAGCAACTGGAAAGGACACAGACATACTTCACAAAGAGTAATACTGGCCTCAAACAGATGCCCAATGCAGACCGTCTCACAAAACCACAGCTAGACTGTGCTGCATACCGCCTACCCAGAGGTGACCTCTGCCTAACATACAAAGCTATGTCATACCCAGAGCTGTTGGACATGCTCCACATAAACAGATCACAATCCCTACGAGCTACACGCTCTAGGGACCTAAACTTTGTGACCTCAATAAACAGCACATGCTGGAGGGATAGATTCCAATCTCAGAGACATCCCATACTCTGGAACAAACCACCTATCAATAGCAAACAAAGATCCTAATTAGCAGTCATCATAAATAATCCTGATGATTGTATGGGAGATAGGAAATACACCCCGGGAATCACCTCTGTGGCTCTGCTTGACAGGGCCACGTGAAATTAAATTACCTGTGTGTCAAAGGCCAGGGTAGGGTATGGCTAGACTTCTATAGGCCCTAGGTCCAATAGCCTATTACCTACCTATGAACCGATACACACCCACATGTACTTGTTGCAATAATTGCTATGTGAGGTTGACTGAGTGTGATGGTGAATGTGCCAGAGTTCTGTATATGTGTGATAGCTTAGTGGGAAACTGTTTCTGTCATGGTATTATGTGTCCTAGCTGTGATCCCAGCAAAAGATGTGTATGCTATTGCTAGGCAGAAAAAGCAATATGCCATACGGTCTGACGTAGTCCCTTGGTGTCAACTGGGGTGTCCCATTGTAGGCTAAAGCAGTACATGTATGCTTATTGAGTGTTACTGCTGGTGAATCCAACTCCTGTATGAACTGTAGTACTACCTGAAGCTGTATGCCTAAACAGCACAGTATGGTGTATGTCCAGATTTCTTGGAACCACTGTTTTGTGTGTTCCCTGTAGTCCTCACATATTACATACCTCAGGCATAAGGTTTTGTAACTACTGACACACAGTACTGTATGGTACACAGGTAAAGGTCATCTTGGTTGCCATACCTTTATGTCTGGTATGTATGTCTAATGTGTGTGTGGGTTTGCCTGTACCATGGCCTCGGTCATATGTGTGTTACAGTATATAAGTGCATATCTAGCAACATGTATAGTCTAGTACAGCAGTATGCCACCTATATTAATGAATGTGCACATATGTTAGTCAGGGGTTTGCCATCAATGACTAGTGTGGTATACTGGTAATACTGTAACTGGACTTTACAATCATTGCAATGGATTACATATTTCTTTATGCATTAGCTTTGATATATACCTCCTGTGGCTAGGTGGTGTATTGTGTCGCATACAGTGTGCCATGTACTGTTGTATAGTCTTACATACTAGTTTATCTTTGTTGCTGTGCAAAACATGGTTTGATATATAGAGTGTGCCAGGCACTGTCAGGCAGCTGTGGGTTGAGCACTGATATGTGGCATTGAAAGTGTGTATCCTCTGACAGCCAATAGGTTGCTATATATGGCAGTTAATTGATATCTGTACTTTAGAATGTTAAGTGTGCCACATGACTTGCTCACACATATTGTTTCATTGTCTTCCAGGGTCATGGCCCACCATTGTAATCCCACATATAGCCCAGCAGAGGAGGAACATATTACAACAAGCTTGGTTTAGCACTATGCCCTGCTGTTCTCAAGAACCAGCCAGGACCAGCATGAGCGGACTGCACTGTGGCAAGATCTTGTCCGTAGGGTAATTGACATAGGCATGCATAACCGGACATATGAGCAGGTACGCCATCACTGCAGTGATTTAATTAGACATGTCCGGCAGCGTGCGTCTGATATCCATAGACAACAGCTTGCCACAGGTGGTGGGGTAGCCATCCATCCCCCCCTCACCAGAGTGGAGGAGCTGCTCCTGAGCCAGGTGGCTCCTGGCCAACAACAACTAACATGTATCATCATGGAGGCAGGAGCCACCCCGCAAGTTGACACAGAGTGCGCAGGTAACATGGCATAGCTGTAGACTACTGTTACCTCTATTGGTAGATCATGCTTATGTGAGATGTGCACTGCGTAGTTAGAAGATGTGGTGCCTAGTGTTGTGCAATACTAATAATTAGGAATATAATCTGTAGGCCTGTGACTGTCAACCATTGTACTACTGTAAGATTGCAAACACACAGTAGCAATACCACAGTTGTTGCCACTGACAAACTGTCTCATATCCTTGTAGGTCCCTCTGGTGTGACAGCAAGGCAGCAGTGTGTTCTACATTTAATAATGCTAATTAAATGTGCATGTCATAGGTGTGGTGTAGGCCATGTACACGTAACACAACAATGCATAATGCATGCTGTGCATGTTTGCTGTGAGACTATGCACATCCCAGTAATGTGAGTAGCTGCCTCAAACACATGCAATACACAGAGCATCCCGCACAATTGTGGATAGGCAGAGTTGATACACATGCACACAACATACAAAACTTTGTCATATGCAGTACACGTTAACATGCTACACATGGCATATTCAGACACCCACTGTAGGGTCACACTCCAGTATCCCAAATGTCATCCACACAGCACACATAATATACCTGAGGGGTATATTACAACAGGACCAGCATGAGCGGACTGCACTGTGGCAAGATCTTGTCCGTAGGGTAATTGACATAGGCATGCATAACCGGACATATGAGCAGGTAGGCCATCACTGCAGTGATTTAATTAGACATGTCCGGCAGCGTGCGTCTGATATCCATAGACAACAGCTTGCCACAGGTGGTGGGGTAGCCATCCATCCCCCCCTCTCTCATGTGGCTGTGCGACACTCTTCAACACATAACACATTCATGTTAGGCAATGCCCCCTATTGGGCACCTTACAAACCCATGTAACAACTGGCTGTGAAATGGTGAATGTAGCCATGGTACTGCAGTTCAGGTACAGCATGCTATGTGTCGGTCTGGCACACATTAGTAGCCTTGAGTGACCACATGATGCTGCATGATGATGGCTCATGGTACTACACCTCATCCAGTTACAGTGACCACAGTACTACACATAGCATTAATTGCTATGCATCTCAATGTTGTGTGTGTGCAAACATATGCACCTATACACAATATGCATAGCAATCACCATTTGTACAAAGTGACACATATATGTCTTGTAATGTTATTGAGTGTATAGGTCACATGACACACATTGTGTATGTGTGATGTTTAATGTTGTAGTTGTGCTGTAGCATGCCATGTCATGGCTGGCACTGACATGTCCACAATATATCCTACACTCACCATAACCACTGTACAATGGCTATGTTGAGCAATGGTATTCCATCAGGTATACATGCACCACTCATCCTGTGTGTATACATAGCATGCATGTGCTAAATCTGTGCCCACAATTATCTGATAAAGACACAGATGCTCTAATCAGAAATGGATATCTATGTGACACACAGATACACATCCAGCCATGGTGTGTATACATGTGAGTAATGGTGCACAGGACATTGCAGAGCTTTTAATACTTGCACAGCAATGTTGCGTCCATGCATACATTGCGTTCCAGGGTGAGGCCAATCACTGAACAACAATACACATGCATCAAAGCCATGTATACTGTTATTAGCAATGTAGCAATGGCTGCATACACTCGCACTGCATGCTATTGAGCAACACACGTGCTGCATGCTGACAAGTGTGATATAACTGTTTGGCTTGTGATACTGTACCCCACCATCACCCGCTATTGAGTATGTTCTGGATTGCTGGTGGTGTGTGTGTGTGTGTGTGTGTGTGTGTGTGTGTGTGTGTGTGTGTGTGTGTGTGTGTGTGTGTGTGTGCATGTGTGTGTCTGCTTTGGTGAGGAGTGTATTTGTGTGCATGTGTGCATGTGTGCATGTGTTCATGTGTTCATGTGTGCATGTGTGCATGTGTATATGTGTACATGCGTTCATGTGTTCATGTGTGCATGTGTTCATGTGTGCATGTGTGCATGTGTGCATGTGTGCATGTGTCCATGTGTTCATGTGTTCATCTGTATATGTGTGCATGTGTGCATGTGTGCATGTGTGCATGTGTTCATGTGTGCATGTGTGCATGTGTTCATGTGTACCGACATCATGTACAGGTCGTAAAGTGTGTTTCCTGTCTTCCTCTCACAGGTGCTGAGTTTGGGCTGGTTCACTGCAGCAGGGAAACTGATGTCACTGAGCAAAAAGTGATAATGATGATAGGTGTGTTGAGGCACAGGCATGTTTGCCAGGGTCTGTCATTGGGCCACCAATCGACAGTACACAAGTGTCCACCCCATCCATGCACACAGTCATACTGCCAATACATCCATCACCAATGCCCTTAGCTGCGGGACAGTGTACAGTCGGCATTGGCCAGGACAGTGTGGTATCTATGGCACAAGCATCCCGACACAGCAGGCATACCCAGATGTCTGGAAGGGTACCACATAGGCAGAAGTCCAGGGGTTCTCATCAGAGCACTGCTGCTCATCATGCCCCTGGCAGATGTGCCACAGGTCTTACAACCTCACGCATGTTCCAGGCTGTCATGGAGGCATAGGCACGTATGGAACAGTACACCAGACAGGGAATAAGGGCACAGAGGGCACATAACACTGCTGTAATTGACAGTATCCGTGACCTAGCAGGTGCCATCCATAATTACACTGAGGTCACTGATAGATGTTGGGGTGAGACATTAGATGTCCTCTGCAATGTCATGTCTATGTGTCAGGACAGTGCGGGATGGTTGAGTCGTCAACGTGGACGTATGCCAGCAACATCAGCAGCTGGCAGTAGCCGTGGACATCCCTCAAGTCACAGCCGCTCCCGTTGTGCCAGTACCAGCCCCAGCAATGTTGGGGGTGGGCTGTTTATAGACTGTCCTAGAAGACCACGTGTACGTGGCTCTGGACAGTCCCAGCAGGGACCTGGGTCCAGTGTACATACATCTACCTCTGGGGATAGTACCCAGTCTGGCTTAGTACCTGATAGTGTCAGTAGCACCCCTGCCAGGCACAGGTACCATATCCGTGGCCAGAGATGGTGATCTGTAAAGCCTGGCAGGTACAGTCTGTGGCTGTCCCACAAATACCCATATATGGCAGCCACATGGTGGAACTGTGTGCATGTAGACACATGCACAGATAAACAAGACACCTAGGGCTAACACATAACTCAACACATTACATCAACATTGGCCCATAGCAGTACTCTTGGCCCTCACACACACACACACACACACACACACACACACACACACACACACACACACACACATATACATTTCGATTGTATGGCTCACTGTAGGCCTCTGGCAAACCAACAACACACCCTGTGCATATGATGAAACCTGTGCCACCTCCTGTCATCTGTAACATTGCTGCAGGAACAGGCTACCATGGTGCTGATGCACAGGGTGACTTTATAGCAGTATAGCAATGTTAGCATGTTGTCAGCAGTAGAGTGTAATGATATGCTTGAAGGTGTAGCTGAGCAGGCATGATGCATTAAAGCTATGATTGTCAATGTAGTATTGTTTACACCAGGGTTAGTTCAAACAGTGTATTGTCCGCCCACGTGCCACTTGGCTGATGTGTGTAGTATTGGCAGCATGTGTTAGAGAGTGGACAGTATGTGTGGGATGTGTGTAGCACAGATTTGCAGGTGTACATTTGTGAACATGGTGGAAGTGCACTGTCTGCATGTACGTGCATAGTGGACACATGGCCAGGGTGACATGCCCTGTATTACACAGTAACACTCCATAGTTTCTATTGGTGGCCAGTATGCATTGTACTACACACATTTCGGAACTTGACTACACATGTGTGTATGACATGGTTTGACACTGTGCTGTGGCTGATACTGTTACTATCTGTCATTGTTTTGCATTCTGGTAGTATACATAACTTCAACATCCTGACCATAACCAATCGTTAGATGATGTCTTGACAACTGACACACAGATGTAGGACACACAGTAATATTTGGATCCTTCAGGTACTATACTATGCCAGTAACCAGTGGTATTCACCTGCACCCATTACTGGGACCACTCCTGTTCAGCATATAGCTCTCTTAGGTACAAGCAATCACAGTAGGGATATGTCCATCCACCTCTGGTAATGCATACTGTGGCCTATAATGCATTCTCCAGATGACACACACATCCTCCACAAGGGTATCATACAGACAGATACCTGTTGTCAAACCCATGCTGTAAAGATATAAGCCAACCAAAGCATAGTCATCCACCTTTATGGAACATAGTATCCCCACAGTACCACATAGGTAGTAGCCACCAACATGATGAACAGGTACCGATGTGTACATGCAACCAAGTGTTACGTCATTTCTCCTTTGATAATCACATTTCCAAAGGTATTTTGAAATCCCTCAGTGGATCACATAAGCAATAAGGGGTCTGCATGCATATCCACAAAGGTTGTTGTACACCCATAATGAATAGCCATCATTGACAGACTTTGCTGCGTTTGAACAGGTCTGACATATACCTCGGCCATAAACCCTCACTCACACAATTCAATAGAAACTGTAATGAGTGTGTGTGACACGGATGACCTAGGCCAGGGATCACTGCAGTGGCTGGCCTTGTCACAAGCATACAGATGTGACCTAAGGTCTGAAAAGCAGCAGCACACTCTGGCAAAGATGACAGATGTGTTCTTGGAGAAAGGAGGGTTCCCACACATGCAATAATTGAGGTCACATGTACGTATATGTATTTGCCACACAGCTACCTCACATGTGCAATGCACATACTGTTGTCATACTGATATGTCATACAGTAGTAAAAGCAAAACCCACAACACATTGACCAACAGTGTCACACACATAGAGCACACACACTCACCAAGTGCACGATTCAAAATCCTACCTAACTACTTTATGATACTAGAGGAGTACGCATTAACACGACGTGCTATACACATTACTGGGATCTCTCTTTTCCACAGATATATTTGTAGGATGGTGACATCATCAGACTTAACAAAAATAAGTATACCACTTGCAAGGTGTTTTACAAACACACACAGTTGTCAAGTGCAGGATTCAAACCCTTACTTAATTACTTTATGATACTAGAGAAGTACGCGTTAACACGATGCACTATACACAATACTGGGAGGTCTTTTTTCCACAGGTATATTTGTAGAATGGTGACATCATCAGACTTGTCAAAGATAAGTATACCACTTTTAAGGTGTTCTACTACTCTCCAAAAAGGTTGCTTCTCTCCAAGGTGATTATACACAAGCACACAGTTGTCATGTGCAGGATTTAAACCCCTCCCAACCTACTTTACGATACTACAGGAATAGTCATTTACACAACATGCTACGCACATTACTGTGAGCTTTTCTTTCCAGAGGTATATTTGTAGGATGGTGACATCATCAGACTTGACAAAGATTAGTATACCACTTTTAAGGTGTTTTACTACTCTCCAAAAAGGTTGCTCCTCTCCAAGGAGATCATACACAAACACACACACTTATCAAGTGCAGGATTCAACCCCCTACCTCACTACTTTATGATACTACAAAAGTACATGTTTACATGAAGCGCTATACACATTACTGTGAGTTCGCCTTTCCACAGGTATATTTGTAAGATGGTGACATCATCAGACTAGACAAAGTGGGTTACATTAGGTGACATTAGGTGGGCTACATAGAAGGAATGTCTAAACACTTTGGCCATGTGATCATCAAAGGAGAGTTTACTATCTACTTGTGTCCCCAGGGCCATAAAGACTTTTTCCATACATACTGGATTACCACCTATGTGGTAATTTGTGTGCACTTTGTTTTACCCACAGGGGATGACTATGCATTTTTTGGCATTCAGCTTGAGGGCATTGTTTTGACACCAGGTATATGTCTCTGTAAGACCCTTCTGGAGGATGTCTGTGTCAACCATAGAGTTGATTATGGACCACAGTTAGCAGTCATCTGCACACCTGTTCAGCCATACTCCCCTCATGCTTGCCTGTACCTCTGAGCAGTATCTACTGAACAGGTGGGGTCCCAGGACCAAGACCTGTGGGATGCCATTTGTGACTGGTTTAGAGTCGGACATGGCACCCACAACCCTGAACATGTGTGTTTGATCTGTGAGCCACTTGGCCACCCATCCTGTGAAATAGCTGTTAATGTTCAAGCTGGTAAGCTTGTCCATGATGACAGAGTGGGAAATGGTGTAGAAAGTCCTTAGAGAGGTCCAGGTGGGCTGTGTGGACTACTTTCACCTCCATCTATGTCCTTGTTAACTGTTTCAAAAAAGTCAACTAGGTTTAGGAGGCAGGATCTGCCTTTCACAAGGCCAAGTTGGGTAAAGTCCAGTGTCTGGAGGTCCCTAATGTCTCTGTTTATGGGTTCCATGATAATTTGCTCCATAGCTTTGCAGATCAGGCTGAGTAGACCTATAGGGCAATGGTTCCCAGGTTCTGTTGTGGCACCTCCTTTGTGGAGCTGGATGACTGTTGATGTATGCCATTCTTTGGGTACATAGCACGTGGTACGATTGAGTCTGGACAGTGAATGTAGGTGAGGGTGTAGTTCCCTTTGGGGTTGGTGTAAGACGCAACCTGGGACACCATCCAGTCCCATTGATGCTGTGTTCTTAGCTTTGGAGAGGGCTGTCTTTACCTGCATGTCCATGAAGTCTGGGGCTCTGCATTCTTCTGGGATGGACACAGGCCCTTTTGGGGGTGATGGGGGAGTTTGCACTGAACCTGTCCCCCAGGATGTGGGCAATGTAAGTTGGTTCAGTGTATTTCTTGCCATTTTTCAGTAGCTGACAGCATATTTGGAAGTTGCCACCTACATGTTTGGTATAGCTAACGAAGGCTTTGTGGTTGCTATTCTTACATTCCTTGGTAATTTGTCTTTATAAACTGGCCTTGGATTATTTTATGAGCGATCATTGTTTCTTCATAATAATGATCAGTGATGACTTTCCTTTTTGTGAAGTTTGCTCTATCATGTGTTCATTTCCTCCTGCTGTTGTCTAGCTTATTTATGGGAGATGACCACCAGATTGGTTTCTTATTTTTGGAGGAGTTCATCTTGTTTTTTTTTCAGATGTCTCGATCAATGCATCCCTGTAGATGATCATAGGATTCACTTGTAAATTATTTGGCAAATTGTATAGCATTAGCCTGTAGCAAGGGGGCTTTGGAACTTTCAACTTTTGTCTTGGGAAGTGTGCAGTTTGCTTTGGAAAATGTCTTCACAGTGGTTTAATTGACTGGGGGGGGTGGGATGTAGATGTCCAGTGTGATTAGTTTATGATCTGATATTACCAGTGAGGGGTTTATCTCTGTTGTGGTACACTGGTACCCCATGTTGGTGATGATCAGGTCCAGTATGTTGTCACCTCTAGTGGGCATAGTGACCAGCTGTTCCAGGGTGTTGGAGTTTTTAAACTCGAGGAAACATTGGGCAAAGGACGTTGTACATGAATAATTCTCCCACTCAGTGTTTGGCTAGTTGTAATCTCCTCATATATTGGTGTTTGATAGCACCTTTGTATTTTCCACTGTTCTCAAGAATACTGAGTGAGGTTCCTGAGACAAGGCAGGTGATCTGTAGCAGGCTACAATCTGATAAGCAGCTTTGCCCAAGTTTAGTTGCACTTGAATGATCTCCAAGGCCTCATGCTGTGCCACTAACCTGAAGGTGTGGGTATCCATAAGGTAAATGGATACACCCCTTCCTTTGGTATTTCACTCATGGTTTTGGGTCTGAAGATCAGAGGGAATGTGAATGTTTTATGTGGAGTATGTCCAACAGCTCTGTGTTTGACATATCTTTGTATATTAGGCAGAGAACACCTCTGAGTAGGTGATATGCAAGGGAGTATGGCTGGGGCATTTTTTTCTGTATTTACAGAGTGTGAGGTGGTGTTGTAAGCCATGGCAGGATCTACAAAGGCTGTGCGAACCACATTACCCTTGTCTACAGTTCTGGTGACTACTTCAATGTCATCTATCAGGTTTAGGAGACATGATCTGCATTTTACACACCCAACATGGTTGTGGTCCAGAGTTTGGAGATTACAAATGTATTTTTCATAAGTTGTATGATGATACATTCCATGGCCTTGCAGGGCAGGCTCATCAGGCTGATGGTGCGCTAGTTCCTCGGGTCCCTGGTGTCTCCACCCTTGTGTAGTGGGATAACCATCACTGTGCATCATTCATCTGGCACAATGCCTGAGGTGTGGCTATGACTGAACATGGTACATCAGTGTGGTGCCTATTCGTTCTGTGGTTTGTGTGGAACACAGACTGGGAAGTTATCCAGTCCCATTGCTGCTGTGATACTGGCTTTGGAGAGTGTTTTTTACCTGTGCAGCCGTGATGACAGCAACTTTGCAGTCTTCCATTATAGTGATGTGCTCTTTCATGGGTGAGAGGGGGGTAAAGCTAATACTGATCCTATCTGCCAGAATGTTGCCAATATAAGTTGGGTCTGTATATTTAGTGCCATTGAGCTGTAACTCACAACAGATCTGAGTGTTACAGTGACATGGACCTGTCTGTTGTGCAGAGATCTCCTGCGTAGACAGTACGCAACAGAGTACAGATTGGGTTAAATTCTGTCTTGTTGCATGGGGCAACTGTTTGAGGCCAGTAATCCTCTTGTTGAGGTAATTCAGTGGTCTTTCTGGCTGCTGATGGTGCCTAGTCAGATTCATCGCAAGTATGTTGTGGTAGTCTCTGATGGGTCTGATGACTGATGAGTAGAGGGAACCTCCTTGGAACTACATGCACAGACCTTGGCAGGTTGAGTGAACACATAACATGATTTTCTGACCACTTTGTGAATGTGTTTCTGGAAGTAGAGATGACTAACCACATTTGTCCATAGATCCCTTATTATCATCTCCATATTTAGTCTGTGTGAGCATGCCCAGTATGATCTTTCAGTGTGATGCTGAATTAAATCGACTACATTTGTTGAAGTGTTTGAGCATGGCCGCTATAGACATTTATACTATATGTGTGTTGAAAATCAAGTTGTATTTTTACAGCAGGGCTCACCTTTGTGTTATAAATCAACAGGGATCATGCTGTGCCTGCAGGCCTTCCATGAGACACTTTGCATAGACTTATCAACATTTCTACATACAGTGAGGACAGCTATTCTTTATACATGTCTACCCGGGGGCTCACCTGATTGTTACTGTGGGTGTACATAGGATGAGGGATTCACCTGACACTTATACACATTTGCTAGGCCTGCACTGCAATGTAAGGTACTCCATTTCAGTCTGTACTGTTGCCTATCGTACTGGCTTGAGGCATAATACTGTACAACAGATCTTGGCTTCCACTGTCACGTATATTACATTGCGACTTCATAGACTACCCAACCCACATCACACTGCCTGGCCTGCTGTTCTCTGTCTGCATAGGCCTGTGGGGGAGGTTACCCATATGCCTCTTTAAGGGCATGCTACAGCATTTCTTTGTGTTTGCATTAGTGTACAATTGTCCTGCTGTGTCTGTGCCAGTGGAATGCTGTCATGGCTTAGTGGTTCAGTACTGTGACTATAGTGCACAGTATCCTGGGTTTGAGCCCTGTCACTGCTTTTTATTTTCATGCTGGGCAGACCACACTGCTTAAAGAGCAGTAAAGCAGATATGAGCATGTTTACCTGACTTTGATCAACTTTGCCCGGCTTTGCCTGACCTTGCCCAACATTGCTCAACGTTGCCCAACATTGCACTAGTTAGCGCGGGTGATTTTGTTTACATATACTAAATAGTGGTAAAAGCTGCCTAGCACTGCTTTATATTGCTTAAAACATGGCAATCATGCCTCAGGTGGTGCTGCAGGGCTGCCTATGTCGGATGCACATAGTACACTCCATATACATGTGTGAAAAAGGTAGTGTCAGGTTAGGCATCCCTTTTATTTTATGTGTGAGTCAGAGAGAGGTATCATTTCCAGGGTTCCTACTGAGCCAGTGTATGTGCTATGCGTTGCCTCTTTGCCAAGGCCAAGGCATACTGGGCACACCTCCTTCTGCCTACTGTGGCAGGCTCAGGTTGTTCCTCCTCCGAGTCACACTGTGCCTGCGCAGGCCTTGGCAATGGTAGGAGGCTGTTTGACCCTGCCCCATGCTGTTCCTGCTGCAGCTGTTTTCGCAGGATCATATTATGCAGCATGGCACATACCATGACAATTTGGGTACATGTAGTTGGTGAGTACTGCAAGGCTCCACCAGATGTGTCCAGGTACCGGAACTGTGACTTGAGCATCCCAAACACACGCTCGATTACATTTCATGTTTGTGTGTGTGCATCATTATGGTGTTCTTGTTCAGGTGTGTGTGCATTTCTGATGTGTGTCATCAGCCACGGCTCCAGTGCGTATCCAGCATCCCCCACTAGGTGACCGTCACGGATGTCCCCATTGGCAAATGTCTGGTACAGCTGCGTCAGATGCCAGATATGGGAATTGTGGTAGCTTCCAGGGCAGCCAGCACACACATTCATTATTATGCCCTGGGCATCGCACACGACCTGGCAGTTGATGGAGTGGAAGCCCTTGCGGTTGATGTAGGCCCTACCCCACTCACCGGCTGGTGCTTTGATGTGTATATGCATGCAGTCAATTGCACCCACTACCTCAGGGTATTCCGCTATTTGCTGGAAGAGACACATATTGCTGGCCAATGCCTCACGGGAATTGGGGAAATATACATGATCACCGACATGTGCTGACATGGCATTCAGGAACTGGTGCAGTACCCTGGATGCTGATGCCCGTGAAATCCCCATCATATCACCAGTTGGTCTCTGGAAGGTACCTGTTGCTAGTATTCTTAGGCTAACACATACCTTGGTTTCCACTGGGATGGTTTCCCCTCTGTTGGTTCTGTGTGTGAGGCATGGCCTGCTTAGCTCAACAATTTGCTGCAGTATGTCTCTGTCCACTCTATAGCGCTCCATCTCCAGCTCATGTAGCCGCTGGTAGGTTACCCTGGGTCTGTACACTCTTCTCCGTCTCCTCACTGTGGGTTGCTCAGCAGCATTCACAATGGCACCACCCTCAGCATCTTGCACATGTTGCCTTATAATAGCAATGGTAGCCCCTAACATTTTTTTGTCTCAGTTAAGCTTTTTAAGTTTTCACGTCTCTTTGTAGACTGCAGTGTTGCAGTGTTTCTGAGAAAAACATGGGGGAATGTTGATTGCAGAGTTTTAAGTGCTGGGCTGGGCTGGGCTAGTGTACTGCCTTTGTAATTGGCTGATTCTGATTGATTTCACCTGGCAGCTCTGCTAGTTCTCCTTGGTTAACTTCCTACTACTTATTTTCCTTCCTTTTCCCTTTTTGTTTCCACAGGGGGCAGCAACGCGCAAACAAGTGCAAACACGCACACACGAGTGCACACGCATGCACACAGGCTTACACAGGCTTAGGCGGGTGCACATGCACTCCCACAGGCTTAGACAGCCTTACACAGGCTTACACAGGTGCACACACGCGCACACAGGCTTAGACAGGTTTACAGGAGCGCACACCCGTGCACAAAGTGTAAGCATCTTTGCAAGAAACTTTAGTGATATCCACAGCGTACACCTTTGGTTTCTGGGTTTCAGTTAAGACAACTGTAGACATGCCTCTTCCAGTCCTGACTAACTTACAGCAAACACATGCCACTCTCCTCCAATAAACTTACAGTCTTTGATACATACCCCCCTCATGATGTCACCTATTTTCTACTCTGTTCCTCCCCTAATCCTACTCTTACACTCTAGGGACATGGTTCACATGGCAGGGAAAATTGGGATTCACTATCCTTATCCTCATTTGCATAAGATTGCCTACTAATGCTTGGTTACATCTCTCAGACTGAGCTTCCCCCCTTAGCAACCACTACTCAGTAGCCATGTTGTCTTCATCCTGCCATTCACCTGCATGGCAGAAGAATATTTTTAATAAAATGCCTATTTTTGGCTTTTATTTATTTTTTCTGGTTTTTAGAGTGCTGCACATTTGCACGGCACTGCTATACGCTTAAACATTGGAGATCGGGGGAAAAAAATAATTTTTTTTATTATTTTGCAACAGATAAAAATGACCTTATATTTGGCCATTGGCATGCTTCCTCAACTGGATGCATCCTTTATTTGGAGCTGTCATAGCTCCGTTTTGCTATTTGCAGAACGGTACTCCGTTACCAACTGAGTACACTTCTGCAAGTTACTCTACTCTTACTCGGACAGCTTAGTGTTTCCTGGATAGCAAATTTACCTCATTTGCATAGCTTTCAGCAGCAAATGGGGTAATTTGCATAACATAACACTATCCGTGCAAGAGCAGTTTTAGGAGCTCTCATGCATGCCCCTGCCGGCTGTTCCTGGATCGCTCGGCAGACATATTGGCTGTCTGGCGTCTTACTCTACTCTTAGACTCCGTGCAAGCCTTCGTGAATCCGGCCCTGTATCTTTTATATTATCCATTATGGTTATTCCCAACTAATTCATTTTCTTTTCTTTAACAATATATTTAAGGAACTTATTTGGGATTTTATTCTTATTTATGCTTATCTGAAAAAATGTTGTTTTGTTATCATTAAATGGTAACCAGATGTTCTTTGAAATAGTTCTATTGCTAAACATTTTCATGTATAAATTTATTATTATCACTCAATGTCAATAAGATGTCATCTCAAACAAATTAATTTTAAAACTTGAATTCTCTGTTATTTTAATACCTTTTATATCTGTATTTGATCTAATAAAATTAGCAAAATATTCCATAACAAGGGTAAAAAGCAGAGGTGAAAGAGAACATCCTTGTTTAGTTTCTTTTAAAATTTGAATCAGATGTGAAAGTTCTTATTTTGACATATGAAAAGCAATCTGAATTAATCAGATGTGCAAAGTTAAAAGAAAACTTGTACTCTTCTAGAACTAGCAACATATATTTCCAGTTGACCGAGTCAAAAGTACTATTTATAGCAAGACTCATTAATGTTGAGTTTTCATTTGTGTTATTTGCAGAGTCAATTATTGTAATTATTCTTTTAATAGTATCATAAGTGTTTCTAATTAAAATAAACCCAGTTTGATCTTCATCAGCCATAGAAGGTAGGTTGTGTTTTAGTCTATTAGCATGGATTGCCATGAATAGTTTATAATCTACATTTAGAAGTGAAATGGGTCTGTATGAAGATCATTGAGAAGGATCCTTGGTTTTCAAAGATGGAGAGATAAGGGTATATTTCTAAGAAGGAGGAACTTTAGCTAAGTGGTTAACTATAGAAAACACTTATATAATATGTGTAGGGCTTCTTTAGGTAACAACGTATAAAGTTCAGATATAATTCCATTATTACCTCATGCTTTATTTGACTTCAGTTTAGAAATTTGAGTTTGAAGTTCATGCATAGAAATCGGTTTGTCAATTAATTTAATTTGGTCATTTGATAGTCTAGTTTTTATATTTTTTCTAATAAATGTTTTGATTGTTTCCTCTGGCTCTATTAGTATATTATTTTGATTAATTTCATTGTAATAATCTCTGAATTCCTTTAGAATATTTTCTATTTCTGTTACTTTTCTTTTCTTTGTATGTGAATAGATTTCTTTCATGTGGCTGGATTTACTGAGTAATTTTGTTGTGTTGACTAGATTGAGCATAGACTTTAGGTTGATAGAAAAGTTAATTATTTTAAACTTCTCAAGGCTGATTTTGGTTTTACGATTTAACATTTCCAAGTAATTGTTATTTAGCTTATTGATCTCTTCTATATTATTATTTTTATTCTTCTGGTTTTCTAACTTCAACTTATCAAGTTTTCCTTGCATTTCATGTTATTCTATGTTCCCATTGCTTTTTTTATTTGATAGCTAATTAGTGATTCTACCAAATAGATATGCTTATAGTGAATCCCATATATAGATTTCTGAAGTATCCACTGTATTGTTAATTTCTATAAAGGAGGAAATTTCTTTAAGAAAATCATGTTTTAATTCTTGTAACCCTGTTATATATGCTGGCATTCTTCTTATTTTAACATTATTATTAGAGTTCAAAGACAATTCAAAAGTGATTGCATTATGATCTGAAAATGGGAAAGTTACAGTTTTAACTTTACCCTGCTTGTCTACTAGTTCATTAGTGATATAAACTTTATCTGTTCTGGATTGTGTTCCATGTCTATGAGAATAATGCATAAAGATTCATTAATTTGGCTCTGAAAATTCTTTTATATCTCTAAGATGAAATAATTCAGCAAATTTCATTAACTTTTTTGCAGATGGCTGATTTTTCCTTTTACTATTTGTATTATTATCACTTGGGGATAATATACAGTTAAAGTCCTCTGCTGAAATGATAATGCTTTTTGCATATTGAATTACTTGCTGTAAATGTTGATCAACTGTCTTGACTCCTATTCCTGGAATCCAGTACACATTAACAAGAATATCTTCTTATTGTATTTGTTCCCATAACTTCAGGCATAGGTAAAGAATTCTTCCATAAAATTGCTACTCCCCTTTTTTTATTATGCTGTGAATTAGGTAGTATAGTGTAATGTTTATATCTTCTGATAATAAGTGTGTTTTCTGTAGAAAGATAACCTGAGAATTAAACAGCTTCAGATATCTAAGTTATTTTGCCTCCATTGTTTAATCCATTAACATTTACAGAAATGGAGTTAATAAATGTCATTTGTTCTATTGATCAAAAACATATATTTATTTTTCATAGATAATGATGCTCTATTTATAAAGATCTGCTTCCTTGTTAGGAAAAAACATTTCCTAACTGTATATATCAAATACATTATTAAAGAACAACGTGTCAACATCTCTTATTATTGATACATTTCTATGTATTATTTTGAAAACTTAGCTAGAATCACAGATTCTAAATGACTGCTACTCAACAAGTTTATAATGTGGCATAACATGAAATTGGATCTCTTTTCAATTATTATTGTTTACTTCGTTATGAGATTATATTAAAGCAAATATATGTTTGTTACAAGATCCAAGAGCCAAACAATGTAAAGAACCCAAACACAGCAACAAAACCAAAAATGGTCACCACAAAGTAAGCACCTTCGCATCCATACCAGGTAACTTTATCAGACTTTTATGAAGACCTAAACTTAAATAAATGTCTTTCAAAATTCTAACCATACAGAAAGTGCTCACCTTACAAAAAACATCCCTGGCCCCACCACCATGCCTGCAATCTCCAAGTCAACTGGCTCCTGGATTTATTTTACTTTAAATGGAGTTGCTTAATTCACTGGGATATACGCTGTTTTCTACTTTTATTACAAGATGTTACAACAGTATTTCACAGTGAATACACAGACTATGATTTACTATTACAAAGATAAATCCCCAACATTTTTATTTCTTTGCCACCTTTGTGTGTTTATTGACATTACCAACATTATTGAGATGACTACTTCCCAGAAGTTTTGATATGTCTGGACAGCCAATTACACAGAGGAGGAGACCACCTAAACGCTGACCGTTTACTCTGTAGTAGAGCATTGCATTAGAGCCCGAGCACTAAACTTTACAATAATCACATTTGGAACCAGATTGCAAGTGAGCATCAATGAAATACGAGGATCAACCAGACTGGAGTGCAGGCTCACCATGCTATAATGACCTGCATCGGAGGGACATGGAGCAGCTTTGTCAGAGGGTTGACAAGGTACATTGACAGCCAGTGGATGCCTACAGTAATCGTCACAATCCTATGTAGACCTGGACATTCCTAAGGAATTCAGAGATATATCTGTGTCTCAGATATATCTGATACATGTCTTTAAAAAACATTTAGTTGCTGTGCTGACAATTAGCTCATCTAGATAATTAAGAAGACATGGTGACTGTTGTTGCTATAAGACTGAGTTCTATTCCCATGTGGTTTATTCAGTAATATTTATAATGTATATAATATAGCACATAGTAGCTGTATATCTGTTTTCCAATATATAACGACATCATTTCACACATTGACTATAGTCATTTATCACTGACGCCTATAGTGCCTAGGCCACTGATGACTATGCTTTTCTTAGTTACCAGTAATACTTTGACAGTATTGTCTAGTCTAATTCAGAAATAACTTTGTTATTCCATTCCTCTTAACAAAGTGAACATTCTTATTAAAGTCCCATTTGCTTAACACAAGAGGAATACATGCCCATTGGGCTATGCATATCTTTTCAGTTGCAATATTTGATGATAGCTGGTATTTGTGTGAATCATGATGGCCTATAGCATTTATGTGTCTGATGTTTCCATATTTATTATCTGCAGGAATATGGATACCCACACACAGACAGCACTACTTTGTTTATAGGTTCATAGGTTCATAGGTAGGTACTAGGCTATTGGCCCTAGGGCCTATACAAGCCTAGCCAAAAATGTACCCTGTCTTTCACCACCCAAGAAAATTATTTTCCTGTGCCCCTGTCAAGCAGAACCACAGAAGTGATCCCCGGGTTGAATTTCCTATTACCCATCCAATCATCAAGATTTTTCTTGAAGAGTGCTAATGAGGAGCTCTGTTTGACATAGATAGGTAGTCTGTTCCAGAGTATGGGAAGTCTCTGGGACAGGAATCTATCCCTCCAGCATGTTCTGTTTATTGTGGTGACAAGGATTAGGTCACTAGAGCGTGTAGCTCGGAGGGACTGGGATTTCTTTAAGTGGAGCATGTCCAACAGCTCTGGGTTTGACATTGCTTTGTATGTTAGGCAGAGATCACCTCTGAGTAGGCGATATGCGACGGAGTAAAGCTGGAGTTTTTTGAGATGGTCTGCGTAAGGCATCTGTTTGAGGCCAGTAATCCTCTTTGTGAGGTATTTTTGCGGCCTTTCCAGTTGTTGTAGATGTCTTGTGAGGTACATACCAAAAGGGGCGTTGTACTCTATAATGGGTCTAATGAGTGATGACTAGATGTGAACAATGACCTCTTTTTTTCTGGATGAGAAACCTTTTGTGATGAGGTGTGCCAAGTAGAAGGATTTCCTGACCACTTTGGCAATGTGATTATCAAAGGAGAGACTACTGTCCACCTGTGTCCCAAGGTCTCTTATCACACTTTCAGTGTTAAGTAGACTACCTCCTATGTGGTAGTTTATGGGTACAGAATTTTTACCAAAGGGGATGACAATGCACCTTTTGGCATTGAGCTTGAGACCATGTCTTTGACACCAGGCATCTGTCTCAGTGAGGTCCTTTGTAGTATGTCCACATTGTTAGGAGTTTCGATTATGGCTCCTAGTTTGCAGTCATCTGCAAACTTTGTTAGCCAAAGACCTTCTGTGTTAGCATGTACTTCAGAGAAGTAGATACCAAACAGGAGAGGACCCAGGACTGAGCCCTGTGGTACTCCACTTGTCACTGGTCTGAAGTCTGATTTGGAGTCTGCTACTTTCATAGTGTGGGTTCTTTCAGTAAGCCAGTTGGCAACCCATCTTGTGACATAGGGATTTATACCTAGTTTAGTGAGTTTATCTATAATTCCAGAGTGGGGGATGGTGTTGAATGCCTTGGCGAGATCTAGATAGGCTGTGTGAACCACCTTACCCTCATCTATGGCTTTGGTGACTACTTCAAAGAAGTCTATCAGGATTAGGAGACATGATCTGCCTTTTACAAACCCAAACTGTGTGGGGTCCAGGGTTTGGAGATCTCCAATGTCTTTGTTTATGAGTTCCATGATGATACATTCCACGGCCTTGCAGACAAGGCTCGTCAGGCTAATGGGGCGGTAGTTCCTGGGGTCTGTTGTGGCCCCCCCCTTTCTGGAGTGGGATAACTGTCACGGTGCACCATTCAATGGGCACAAAGCCTGAGGTGAGGCTATGATTGAACATGGTACTTAGGTGGGGTGCCATTTCATTCTGTAGTTCATATAGAAGGCAGCCTGGGATGTTGTCAGGTCCCATGGATGCTGTGTTCTTGGCTTTGGAGAGTGAAGTTTTTACCTGTGCAGCCAGGATTATATGAACTTTGCATTCTTCCGGTATAAAGATGGGCCCTTTAGGGCGTGAGAGGGGGTAAAGTTAGTACGGAACCTATCTGCCAGGATGTTGGCAATATCAGTTGATTCTGTATATTTTGCGTCATTGTGCTGTAACTCAGAGCAGATCTGAGTGTTGCCATTGAGATTTTTGACATTGCTATAGAATGCTTTTTGGTTGTCTTTAGAATCAGTGGCAATATTGTTTTCATAACTAGCTTTGGAGGATTTTATGAGGGATCTCAGCTTCTTACTGAGGCTGACCAGGGAGTTCCTCCAATCGTGGGATTTTACTCTTTTTTGCAACAGTTTCTTTCTTCTGTTGTAGAGTTTGTTTATGGCAGAAGACCACCAGATTGGCTTCTTTTCTTTAGAGGATAGCATCTTGGTTCTGTTAGGGATAGCATGATCCATGCACTCGTGTAAGTGCTTATAAAGTGCATTTGTGTAGGATTCAGCAGTCGTACCTCTATTGTCCATCTGCATGGGTGTCATCAAGTTTGCCACTTCTGTCTTAAGAAGTGTGAAGTTGGCTTTGGAGAATTTTTTTACGGTTGTTTTCCTAATGGGGGGTGGGAGCGGGATGTGGATGTCTAGGGTGATTAGCTTGTGTTCGGATCTGACCAACGAGGAGCTGACCTCTAGTGTGGAACACCGGTCACCCATGTTGGTGATGACCAGGTCTAGGATATTGCTGCCTCTGGTGGGGGTGTGGATAAGTTGATCCAAAGAATTGGAATTGATGATTTCCAGAAAACGTTGAGCAAAAGAGTTGGTACATGAGTAGTTTTCCCAGTTAATGGTAGGGTAGTTGAAATCACGCATTATTAGAGTGTTGGGTTGTACCTTAATATTTTCCAGTGTATCAAGAAAAGAGGAGTGGGAGTCCTGGGGCATGGTGGGGGGTCTGTAGCAAGCTACAATCTGGATTGCAGTTTTGCCCAGAGTTAGTTGAACTTGGCTAATCTTGGATGCATTATGCTGAGCAACTAGCTTAGAGGTGTGGATATCCTTAATGAATATGGACACGCCTCCACCTTTAGTGTTTCGGTCTGGGTTTGGTGGCCGAAGGGTGTGGTATGAATTATAGCCTGGTAATGCAGGGGTGCTCTCTGGAGCTTTGAACCAGGTCTCTGTCACTGCACAGATGTCAATGTTCTCCATTTTAAGGAGTGCCTTGAGTGAGTGCATTTTGAGGTTTAGACTTCTAGCATTGAGTAGCATTACCCTCAGATTTTGCTTGCTTGTACTTGTTACGGTGGTGAATTTGTCATTTGAACCTTGTCTAAAAAAGGCACTATAGGGGTGGCAAGAGCCTTTGCCAGTATCCGGAATACCAAGGGCAACAGGTGCAGGCCATCTCTGGCAAAGCAGCGTGGTCTGTTGATTATGTCTTCCCAGGCAGACAGATACTGGATTCCCTTAGAATGACACCAGAAGCTTAGCCAATTGTTAAAGTCAATCATTTTGTCCTTGTACTGTGGTATCATTCTGGGTGATGGCAGGATGCTACTCAGAGCTAGGAACATACCGGCCTGGGCTACACGATCAGAGAGCTCCTCCATGTCTCTTTTCATGTAGTCCAGGGAGGTACGTCTCAGGTCATTCACACCAACATGGACAATGACAGAGTCATATTTGTACTTGCTGTGGAGTGATCTGAGTGCGTGCATTATGTGGTAGGTGGTAGATCCTGGCACCTGACAGGCAGCTGACAGTAACATTTTCCTTGTTTAGCCTGGTGAATGGAACATCAGTGTGCCTGACATAGAGTCACCTATGACTAGAGTGTTGGGTATGTTATTCCTTATGGGCTGTAGTTGAGTGGCACACTGAATATGTGGGCTATGTGTCACTTGGGTTGTGTTGGGGGGGGTGGAGGTTGCTTGCATTTCTGCTTTGGAGGTCTCTGTTGTTTGGGCAGATTAGTACTGAGAGCCTCCATGAATGCAGGTGTGTGTTTTGTGGTTCTGTGTGTGTGTTTTGGTGGTGTAGGTTTTGAAGGACTATGTGATGAGTGTGGTGTGGTGCAAGTGTTTACCTTCTCCTCTTGACTGTCTAGGCCAGTCTTTGGTAAAGACAGTTTTGCTTCCAGTTTGTCTATATAAGTGCATCTCTCACAGGTTGTAGTGTTGGGTGGTAGGAGGAGAGGGTTGTCTGTGTATATGAGGCAATTGCTGCATTGTCCCAGGATGCCCAGATTCATCAGGTAGACAGGAGAAAACATCGGGACCTGACCTTTAGACATGCCTGGATAGGTGCTTATTTATTAAGTACTAAAACTGTTTTCTTCTAGACAAGTCAGGAAAGTTGAGTGCTGTAGTAATTTGTAACTTATTTAGTGCTTACAATGAGTTCTGAACAGGTGCTGAGATCAAAGAAACAGATGATTGCTAAAACTAAAAAGCTGGCTAGTTGTAAGGGAGATTTTGTAAAACAGACTTTATGGCTCCAGGAATAGTTTAACCCCAGTTAAGTGTGTGTGTGGGGGGGGGGGGGGGCTTAGGAGCTCACAAACAGTCCTGGACACAGCAAATCCGTATCTGACCTGCCACAGGAAAAGGGGGAAGCAAGCTTAGAATTTTTTTTTCCAGTAAAAAGTGGAAATGGAGAAAGCTGGAACAGAAGTTAATTCAACGTTAAGAATCTGAGTGGGTTGGCCTTCACAAATGTTCTCTATTAGATTGAGTGAACTAATGACACTAGACTGGGAGGAGTGTCACAGATCACATATAAAGTATGGGTTTAAAAGAACTATTGCTGGCTGTTAACTCAGCCTGTAAAGAAACAGGCCAGCATGCATATCCCTTGGTAGGGTGTGGGTTCAGCTCCACATAAGGGAAAGCTCTCATTATATTCTTATCATTGTGCCTTTCATACATTGTCAAAAATGCTGCTCTACATACCTGCTTATTTATATTAACAATTATTTTTAGCATAATTACAAATAACTCGATTCTTCATTGGATTTCTATCAATGTCTCTGTAATCCATAATGTTCTGCCAGCAGCACCTCTTTTGCTACAGTGTTATATGTACATGTTGGAACAGACTGGTATATTCTGCCAAAAGGTTTTGTGGAATATGTTAACATTTGTAAAATGAATTTCATGTGTAATTCTGTCATTTTTTATTAAACTAACTTCAACTTTATCAGCTTTATATTTGAAGAGAGTCAGATAGTCAGACATACGGCTGGAATGCAGAACAGGGAAATACGCTGATATCAAGCATGAAGCTGATTTACGATATGTACTTTGCCAATGAACACCTGTACACGTTTTATGTTCTCCCTCATAAAATACATTATGTCCCTGATGTACAGCACATGGCAGTTATTGGTTAAAAGCAGCTATGTGACACATGACAGTGTTCCACTCTCTGAAGAATGGAAGTTTCCATTTGTGGTTTTCAGTTGTGACCACTGTGCTGACATGCATTCATTCTTGCAACTTATTTTCCTAAATGTACAGCATTTTGTCCTTTTTGTAAAGCCTAAGCTATGATGTATATTAGTACCCCATTCCTGCACATTCATACCTCCAAGCCTTTTCACTCCATTCCCACCATATGCTCTCAGGCAAGACTGAGCTAGAGAGGTAGGTGTCAGGGTTAGAGTGTAGGGATAGCTTAGAGTTGCAGCTTTGAATCTCAGGTCCTACAGCTGTGTTCATTCTGTTTCAAGATGTAAAGGAATGCATATGTGTAACATTACAAAATGTGTATGGTGACTCTGTGATGTTCTTCAGCAGAAAACATTTGAGAACCTGATCTGAGCAATGGATATCACTGTTATTTGAGAACTATATAGGTTCATAGGTTCATAGGTTGGTACTGGGTTATCTGCCCGAAGGCATATATTAGCCCAGCCACATTGTGCGGTATTCACCGCCCCTTTAGTAGTTCCCTAGACCCTTGTACTAGCAGCTAGTACCCTTGGCCCCTATCTAGTAGAGCTGTTGGTATGATCCCTGGTGTGAACTTTCTGTTACCCATCCACTCATCAAGGTTCCTCTTGAAGAGTGATAGTGAAGGGCTCTGTCTTATGTAGATCGGGACCCTGTTCCATAGTAAGGGAAGTCTCGGCGAAGGGAATCTATCCCTCCAGCATGTTCTATTCATTGTTGTGTTGAGGTTTATATCCTTAGAGCATGTAGCTCGAGTAGATTTGGTTTTGCTAAGATGGAGCATGTTCAACAATTCTGGGTTGGACATTTCTCTGTACATTAGACAGAGATTGCCTCTGAGAAAGCGGTATGCAACAGAGAACAGTCTTAGCTTTTTCAATCATGCTGCATAGGGCAACTATTTGAGGCCAGTAATCCTCTTGGTTAGGTACCTTTGTGGTCTCACCAGCTGCTGGAGATGTCTAGCCAGGTACATTCCAATTGGTGCATTGTACTCAATAATGGGTCTGATGAGGGAAGAGTAGAGGGGCACCATTACATCCTTAGATCTTGATGCGAACCCTTTCGTGATCAGATGGGTCACATAGAAGGATTTTCTAACCACTTTGGCAACATGGTTATCAAAGGAAAGCTGACTATCTACTTGGGTCATTAGATCCCTTATTTCTTCTTCAGATTTCAGGGGATTGCCTCCTATGTTGTAGTTTGTGGTTACTCTGTTTTTTCCAAAGGGGATTACTACACATTTTTTTGCATTTAGCTTGAGACCATGGCTTTGACACCATGCATCATTCTCATTTAGGCCCTTCTGGAGGATCTCCATGTCAGCTTGAGACTCTATTATAGCACCCAGTTTGCAGTCGTCCACAAACTTAGTCAGCCACAGCCCTTCCGTGCTTGCCTGTACTTCTGAGAAGTATATGCCAAACAGGAGGGGCCCCAGGACAGAGCCCTGAGGCACACCACTCGTTACTGGTCTGGATTCGGACATAGATCCCGCTACTCTTACTTTATGGGATCTGTCTGAAAGCCAGTTTGCGATCCATCTTGTGATGTAAGGGTTTATGCCAGGCTGTTGAGCTTATCAATAATACCCGAATGAGAAATGGTGTCAAATGCTTTAGCAAGGTCAAGGTAAGCCGTGTGTACCTGCTTTCCCTTATCTATAGCCTGAGTAACTGTTTCAAAGAAATCCACCAGGTTCAGGAGGCATGATCTGCCCTTGACGAAGCCGAACTGTGTGGGGTCCAGCGACTGGAGGTTCCCAATCTCTCCATTTATGAGTTCCATAATGATTTGCTTCATAGCCTTACAGATAAGACTGGTTAGGCTTATTGGCCGGTAGTTCCCAGGGTCAGTTGTGGCCCCACCCTTGTGTAGCGGGACCATGCGCCATTCTCTGGGTACGTATCCTGTGGAGAAGCTGAGACTGAACAGGGTATTAAGATGCGGGGTTAATTCCTTTTGGAGCTCACGTATGACACAGCCTGGGACACCATCTGGTCCCATGGAGGCAGTGTTTTTAGCTTCATTTGTATTTGCTATTTTCTTTTTGCATGTGATGAGGACAGGACTCAGAACAGTGCCCTGTGCATTGAGCTGATACATGGGGTTGAGGAACAATGGGGGGAATAGAGGTATGATGATTACTTTGTTTTTGTAAATAAAATATATGTGATCCTTGTTACAGGTTCGTATTTCAGTAAGAAGCTGTCCGGTTCGATTCTCAGCTAGAGCGTCTTCTGTGTGGAGAAATGCGTGGATGGGTGTGCCTTCGTTGAAGGTTGTGCATCAGAGCTGGTAACTCGGTGCGTAAAAATCAACTACCAATCATTAGTGGACCGGAGTTCCGCTGTGGTGACCCCTAACCGGGAAAAGCTGAAAGACACAGACAGACCATTTATATTACATATAATGGAGGAATACTTATCATGCATCAGTAAGGTAAGTGCAATACTTACACAATATCTGTGCTTACAAGTCTGAATTAATTGAAAATATGTTCAAATATCCTTTATCAGCAAGCCACATTTTCTGAAGATAGGTTTTGAAATGTAGGCCACAACCTAAATAACAGTCAGGTATGTGTAGCTGTCACAGTGATTTTAGTGCGGATGTTTTGCATCCAGGTTTATGGTGCTTTGTTTGTTGTTTATAATGCATGTGCTGTTACACTGGATGTGGTTCTCAGTGAATGATCTGATGTGTAATGCCTGCCTATATACATATTGAATGGGTTTGCTGTGTCCTTGTTCACAATGTCATCGGCAGACTGTGTGGTATGCCCTTCAATTATTGCATCTACCTGCAGTATCTTTGATGGTTTTGTTAAAACGTTTTTGTATACTGTGTTTGAGGATATTTATCCACATAGACATTGCTTTACATCCTTTCATAATCAGCAAGCAATATCAGAAGGTATACATTCTGCAGGATACTAGTTACTAATAAATGTATGTAGGTCATGCAAAAATTGAAGCCATACAATAATGTTTATACAACATATTATAAGTGACAAACAAGCTGTCACTGTGTTTAGGACTGAATATTCTTTCTATTTTGTTGTTTGTATTCCTTAAATTGATGTGGGGTCAGCCAAAGACCATGTTGCCTAGCTCAGTTGTTTGGCATATGGCTTTATATTTTCCACAGTATTGTCATCTCGATCTTTCTTCATTTTAATAATGTTAATTGGTGGCTGTTCATTTGACTCATTACATGCATAGAAATGTGGAATACATTTGGCATTCACACACAAACATAACTGTTCAGGATACACGTACAAGGGGAAAAATAGAGATACTGATATTCTTTAAGACAGTCAGTTGGACAATTTACTGAGGCATACATCAGTATTAAACATTGCAGGTTCCAATATTACTGTTATGTTGTCATTTTCCCAGTATTGTTTTTCAAATTATAGTTATGTGAATGTTGCATGAGGCAGTGTCAGAGCATGCCTTACTTTAAATATCAGGATATGTTAAGTGTGCTGGTTTTGCATATGCTTGTCATGCTTAATGCTGGCCAGTAACTGTTCAGATCATTTCATGATCTCCACTGATAAGCTTTGTTATGCATGCCATGACATGTCCTTGAGTAAGTTATTCACATTGGGTGATGGATGCAGTGTCCCTGACATGTTTTCTAATTGAAAATGACCATAGGTAAAGATAATGGGACACAGAGAAGATGTTGTGTACATGAGGAGCCATCCTCTAGCAGCAGATCTGTTAATTATAAAAGTGCTACTTAATATTGTTTGTGCCATTTCTCTGGAACTGTGTTTTAAATGAGACCTTCAATGCATGCTAATATACCTTCATTCTCATATTCTGATATGCAGAACTCACATGTAGATGAGATGTTACTTGATGTCTGTGCACATCAGTTTTGATTTATTGTCAGCTATGATTTTCACAGGAAAGTGCAGCATGATAGACATTTGCCTTTCATCATTATGGCTTTCATTACTGGCACACATTGCATATGGTGGTACACTTGACTATGGTCATACTGTATTGCAAGGTCTCATAATGACTGTTTTCTGCCTGTTCATTGTGTCACAGGGCGTATGTTATGCAGACAGGTAGTATCAGGTATGCATATGTCATTTTGTCCTATGTTGTGATTCATCTTAACAGAGCATGGGACCCCAGACAATCACCCACCAGACAATGAGGATGACAGAGAGTGAGCTGGACCTACATGTTCCATCATCTCTGCTGTACCACAGAAGAGACTATGTCAGGAAGAACAGTGAGATAGCTATCAGGAGCAGATTCCTGAGGTGGTGACTGATGCGTTTCACACTCAGATGAGGTACATGATGGGGAATTTCTTCCAGGACAAGGCACATAATCCACCACTATCACGGTGGTATGGGTATGATTTGTGTATTGTCACATTATGTATGTGCAACAGAAGGAAATGTCCTTGCCCATGTGTTTTGTATCACAGTTGTCATGCTGTCTAACTTGCATGATGGAACTGCACATAGCGTGTTGAGCCACACACACATAAATAACAGTACAGTATGTCACCTTTGGTCTATCTTACATTTCCAAATCCATTTGTTATTCACATAAATTCCCACCTTTTTCAAATAGTGTACATATTCAGTGATTTATGTACATGTCTCTGTGCATATTCCAATCTATAGTGAAACACTGTTGTACCTTTGAAATGTGATCAGTCACTGACTTACTGGTAATGTGCTGTAATGTTGTTGACAGGAATGTACTCTGCTCAGAAATGAGCAGGGTCAATGCCATCTATAGGCAGGTGTTTACTCCACATGTTGTTTTACATTGGCATAACAGTATATTTGTAAGTGATACCAATTCTTAGCTTTATTACTGATGCCTGTTGATTTTATATGATTGTCTGATACTCTGTGTGTGATTTATATGTGGCCATTTTTATTGATGTCAGCAATGCAGTCTGCCCATGTGACATACATTTGTCATTTGCTTCAATGTATTTTGGGTTGACTTCAACATCACCCTATGTAGTGTACGTATGCATTTTCAGTGTGGTACCTTACCTTGTTGCCCTGCTTTATTGTTTGCCTACTGAGATTGGATGCCATGCCTTCCTTAATGTGAGCCCGCATTGTCCACTTCCCTCTTTTCCACCTTTTCAGGTATGTAAAATATTTTGCAGATATGTTTGCCTATGTGGGAATTCCTGTCCAATGTCATGTATTAGTTTGGTTACAAGGTCAACATATGCCAACTTTATGGCCATTATACAGATGCAGGACATCTGCACACAAGTCACTGGCTACTGCTTGCAGTACATCCTTGTTCTAGTTACACTTGTGTGTTACATTTTAATCAGAGTAGATTGTTGAAATTTATGTGCACAACCTGATATTTTATATAGCAGTACTGTTAGATTTGTGACAGTTTGTTTTTATTATGTGTCATTGGTGTGTGCATGTGTATTGACATAGCTTTCATCTAATTTCCTGTTAGGCAACTAAAGGTTATATATATACACCTACACCTGTGTGTTGCCTTTGACACGGCATATGTGTGTGACATATGGGTTCCATTACACTTCTGTCTGGGGTGTGTATATCTACTTGTGTAGGTAACAGCCAGTCTGCTGCTTTGCTTCAGTACTGCTGTTTGGCACTGTGCTTTGTTGTTTGCCTTTCACATGCATGGTCGGAGGTTCAGTTCTGTCCTCTGTTGCATTATCTGGAATTCTGAGATCTGCATTTGCTTCTCTGTGATGCAGCTTGGTTTACACTAACATCTGCTGACAGACTACGTGGATATTGGTTTAGTTATTCAATCTATACTGTGATCTCTATTTATTACTCTATGACAATATCTACTATTGGCCATACACATCTAGATATGACTGTCGCACATCATGGCTGATATGTATCCCTACCCTGTTTGACAACTTCCATCACCCATGTTGTGCAGTGTGCTATCTGTGTAACTTACCTGTCCTTACTGTTGATTTCCAGCTATTATAGTTTCATAGGAAGTTACTAGTCTAGCTGCCATAGAGCCTTTATAAGCTTAGCTATTTTAATCCTGGGTTGCCCAATTTTCCTTGGTTTGATGGATGTACTTTACAGATAAGCACAGACTACCCCTGTCCATGAGTGACATGCATGCCACCCCCAGGGTGAACTTGCAGTCACCCATCCATTTTTCCCGGCTGCACTTGAATAGGCTCATTGAGGAGATCTGCTTCACATGGGTTGGAAGTTTATTCCAGAGCAGCGGCAATCTCTGGGAGACATTACTGTCTCTCCAACATGTTGAGTTAATGTACTTGGCAAGGTTGAAATCCTTATAGCAAGTGGCTCTAGTGCCATTTGATTTGTGGATGTGCAGCATTTCCATCAGGTAAGAGTCAGAGACTACCGTGTAGATCAGGAACAACTCACCTCTCAGTAGCCTATATGATACACAATACAGTGACAGGGCTTTCACTCTATCCACATAGGTCATGGTTTGGAGGCCCTATATCTTCTTAGTGAGAAACCTCTGTGGTCTTTCTAATTGATGCAGGTGTCTGGTGAGATGCATGCAGAAGGGATCATTGTACTCTTTTAATGGTCTGATGAAGGTCAAGTAAAGTAAGGTTATAACATCCTTAGACATGGATCCGATGCCTTTACTTATGAGATGCACATTGTAGAAGGCTTTCCTTTCCACCATGGAAACCTGGTGGTCAAAGTTCATATTGCTCTCAACCTGTGCTCCCAGATCTCACACCACTGGATTTGAACTTAGAGGTGTGCTGTAAACATTGCATTTCTTGGGAAATGCACTTTGCCAAATGGGACAATAGTGCAATTGTTTTGGATTTACCATGATTTTGGCACCAGTCATTTGTTTGTGTTAGCCTCTCCTGTAATATATTAACATCGTTGAAGGGGCTCAGTGTTTGCAGCTAGTTTACAATCATCAGTGAGCTTAGTAAACCATAGGCCATATACTTTAGCCTGGACTTCAGAGAAACAGATTCCAAATAGTAAAGAGCCCAGTACAGATCATTGTGGTATGCCACTGGTGATGAGTCTACTGGTAGAGGTGGAGTCACCAGCTTTGACAGTATGCATTCTGTTGGTGAGCCAATTAACTACCCATCTAGTGATATAAGGGTTAACACCTAGCTGGGAGAGTTTTTCAATGATACCCAAGTGGAGGATTGTGTCAAAGGCTTTGACTAGGTTCAGATTGGTAGCATGCACTGTCTTACCTTCATCCAGGGCTTTGGTGACTTTCTCAAATAAGTCTACCAGGTTCAAAAAGCATGATCTACTCTCTACAAAGCCAAACTGGGTTGGATCTAGAGTCTGAAGGTCACCTACGTCCTTGTTGATAAGGTTCATGATGATCCTTTCCATAGTCTTGCAGATGAGGCTGGTTAGACTTATGGGTCTATAGTTCCCAATGCCAGACTCAGTTTATGCAAGGGGATTGCTGTTGCTGTCCCCCATTCTGCTGGTAAAAAGCTAGTTCTCCGGCTATGGTAAAAGAGATTGACAAGTGGGTCAGCTAGATCATGTTTTAGATTACTTAGTAAGCAACTTGGGATGTTATCTGGTCCCATTGAGACCATGTTTTTGGTCTTGGAGAGTGCAGATATGACTTGATGTCTAGAGATACTAGGTAGACAACTGGAGTCAGTTATGCTTTCTTCACCCATAACCCACATCTGCATTTCTATCTCCCTGTTTCCTTGGGTGTGTGCTTTACTTGTGTTTCCCACACATGTCAGGCAGCCATTGTTAGCTAATGTTAGCTGTGGGTATGTAGCCATGACTCCCCTTCACCTTTATTAATTTGTTTAGAAACATTACAGATTCCATTGGAATTTGTAAATGATATTAAGCATATTTTAATAATAATGGAGTTATGTAGATATTCCATAGTTGTCTGTAAGCTTACTGGAGAGATTCTGTTGTAGATATGTACTGTATGTATGAATGTCAGGCTGCTTAGATTGTGAGATTCTTTTTGTAACTTTGCTAATATACATCATGCTTTGAGTCTTTGACAGAGATTTTTCATGACTTACAGAGCAGTTGTGATTGATATACAGTGTACCTTTAATACTGAGATACTTTGTTATGCTCAGTGATATTCTAATTTCACTGTGGTATATTTGTATATTACATGATTATCCAGAACGTTTCCACTAATATCAGTGTAATGAGCTGGATTCCCTGAGCATTATGGAATCTGGCCCAATATGATCTACCTGGAGATAAAATATAGTAGTATACCTTGGCTTATACATACTATGCTGATATCCTATTAAATGAACAAAGTCAAATTATATTAATATTGTTTAGAAGAACTTTAAAGAATTACCCTGGGATTCATGAAGCTTGCCAGGCGCAGGCGTAGCGTAGGCGGAATAACACCAAATATGGCCGTTGAGCGATTCAGGTATGATCCAATACCACGTGCACTACCGGCGTACGCCAGAACTGCGCAGCCCTCGGCATAGGTATGCTAATCACCCCATGCGCAGTGTCGCACCATGCAAATGAAGGCAGATAGTGATTCATGAAGTGGTGCAGGTGTAGCGTAAGCCCACGGAAATGTAAACCAAAAAACACGGTTTACATTTTCCCATACAAAACATTTGAGCTTTGGAAGTGGACCAGACTCATTTATTACAAAGTTAACATATGCCCATGGTTAAATACACAGCCAATGGCATAAGAAAAGATGCACAACACCTAAAAAACAACATTTAATGTCATGTCCACAGTAACGCACAGTACAACCACAGGGCATGTGTGCGCAAACTGGAACATAAAGAAAATATATAAAAATGTCATAAAATCGCAATGTAATACAAATCAGGTTTACACCATAATACACAATGGTAGGCATGGAATACCACAACCAAGGTGCAAGGGTTGCTAAGGGCCTGCGACAGTGTTCGGCATGGCAACTATGAATTAGCAGTCAATGCCATGCAAATGAGGCAGATAATACTGAATCGCAAATGTCCCGCTGGATGAAGGTTGAACCATACCGAGGAGTGGCTCAGAGGAGATACATGACATCAGCAGAGGGGTGTGCCACCATAGCAGCAAGCACATTGGAGCAATGCAAAGTGGCCTGGCCGTTGCTAAGCAAAGCTGCAGGACAGGGGTGGGGATGAAGGTATAGAATCGTTTAGTTGAGAGCACACATGGTGCCCAAAAGCGCATGTGTACGGGGATGAAAACATGTCCGAAACTCAGTAAGCGGATGCACGCAGCGCGAACAATAGCACAAACAGGAAGGTCAGGGGAAGAAAAGAAGGAAATGCCAAAGTAGGGTTATTGGCGTACTAATGAGCAATCAACACCAATCAATTCACGGTGGTCAATCGACGGCAGCTGTCAAGTCTGCTCGCAGAAACCTACAAAACAGGATAGGGGAGGCATTGGAATGCAAAGAAAGGAGGGGATGCATTGAATTGCAAAGATAGGAGATATGTCATAGCAGAGCAAAGCAAACCGACAGTAGACCGGCAATAGCACACATTACTCAAGATATGCCAGGTCTAGGAAAGTACAAATGAAGCAGGCTGCTGGATGCATGCCAGAAAATGGTATGTGGATTGTGCAGAAATGTAAAGGGAAGGTCAAGAGGTAATCCACAGCAGCCAAATGTAATTCAACACCAAAGGCACAACGATAGTAGTTCTGGTAGTAAAACACATAAGATACCCTGTAGCTACGATCGTACATACACACCCTATGACATCATCGGTGTTCACAGCACAATAGTATAAAGTGTGAAAGCACCCTGCACACACCTGTGAATTCCCAAGCACTGCACCATAGGTGTAAACACATGGGGAACTTTTAAAATGTACATGTTGGGAGCTGCCATAGCTGTGATTCATCAGCATGTGTTAGAGACTGATGGTGATGTGGAGGATGATGCCGACAACCACCGCAGGCCCCGGAGGAGGAGAATAGTGTTCAGACCAAGGGTAACCTACCAGGGGCTACATGATCTGGAGATAGTAGAGCGTTACAGGATGGACAGGGACATCTTACAGCAAATAGTGGAGCTGTGCCGGCCACGCCTGAGAACCAGAAATAACAGAGGGGAACCCATCCCAGTGGACACGAAGGTATGTGTAAGCATGCGAATACTAGCCACAGGTACCTTTCAAAGACCAACTGGAGATATAATGGAGATCTCACAGGCATCAGCATCCAGGGTACTACACCAGTTCCTGGATGCCATGTTACCACATGCCAATGAGCATATATACTTCCCCTGAACTCAGGAGGAGTTGGCCAGCAATATGCATCACTTCCACCGTGTGGCACACTACCCGGAGGTACTGGGTGCGATAGACTGCACGCACATACAAATCAAGTCACCACCCAGTGAGCATGGTAGGCGCTACATAAACTGCAAGGGATTCCACTCCAACAACTGCCAGGTCGTGTGCAATGCCCAGGGCATTATCATGGATGTGTGTGCTGGCAGCCCTGGAAGCTACCATGACTCCCATATCTGGCATGCCTCACAGCTGTATCAGGTATTTGTCAGGGGGGGACATCCCACATGGCCACCTTGTGGGGGATGCTGGCTATGCACTGGAGCCCTGGATGATGACTCCCATCAGAAATGCACACACACCCATGCAAGAACGCCATAATGAGGCACACGCACAAGCCAGAATCATCATAGAGCGTGTGTACGGGATGCTGAAATCACGGTTCCGGTGCTTGGACACATCTGGTGGAGCCTTGCAGTACTCTCCAGGCACGTGTGCCCACATTGTCATAGTATGTGCCATGCTACATAATATGATCCTGTGGAAACAGCTGCAGCAGGGACAAAATGGTGAAGGCCCTCATATCCCACCCCAATTGCCAAGGCCCTCACAGGCACAGAGGGATTCAGACCATGAACACACTGTGCCAGACGCAGTAGGCAGACGGAAGCATGCCCAATTTGCCTACACCTTGGCAAAAAGGGAACGTATAGCACATACTCTGACAGTGTAGGCCCCTACGGACTGACACACCTCTCCACTTGCACACACAATAAAACGGATGGCACACAAGCACGACCACCTGTAAATTGTAATGTATAGGTGGCCCACTGTGTGAATCTCACATAGGGAGCCCTCAAACATTGTACACACAACAGCTATAGGAACAAGGAATGTCAACACCTGAGCAGTACATGCGCCTATCACCATATGGTGGTGCTGTGTGTATAGGTTCCCAGGTACAACGGTAGGTTCACGGCCAACTGTCAGAGGCCATACACCAAATGGGGCAAACAGTGTCCGCTGTCGCCACAACATCGAGTAACCAACTGTCGCGTAGAGGAGCAGAGGCAATCGTGGGAGCACATGTGTGTAAGCAGTGTTCTGCACACACTCAGCACAGAGTCCCTGGTGCGTTAATGAGGGGCTCCACATAATATAATCATGGATGTTGTGTCAAGGCATGGGGTGTATCCATGACAGGTATTCGTCACCCCAGCATGCTCCACCCACGGTCATTTGAAGGTGTAGCACAGTATCGTGTGTGGCTCACTGAGATATACATACCCAATGCCGGAGCACATCCAGTAAACATCACATGGACATACCATTAACTGGACTCATCAATATGTAAACTAACTGAGTTACCCATGTGAGTGCAGTATGGAGTAACAGCCGTAGTATACTCCACATAGAAAACGACATTACACATGTACATATCCCAGATGGCCATATAATAAATGCAGTGACTGTCGTGCATGTTCCCGTTCCCATGTCCTGCAAGGCATGTAACGTAATCCCGAAGGCACGAGTAATGCATGTCGGATGCAGGTCAGCAGATCATGTTTAGCACACGTTACCGGGAATATGCATTGCCCACTGCTGGTAAGCGACGTTTAAATATGACTATATGGATATGCACAAAACAGGGATAAGCTACACCGAATATCACGCAGATCACGATCAATGATGTCCAGAACAGGTGAAACCAGCATTATTCACCTCTGTACTAATAGCACCTACTCTGAAGGGTAAAACGACCACTGCCAGGTGTAGAACACGCCATCATGTATAGAATCACCTAACACTATTGCTAGGCAAGATGTACCTATGGTAGGGTTGCCACCTCTTCAAATGACCAATGTGGTACATACGTCAGATGTCTGCAGGCTGACACATACACCCGGCCAGTACGACATGCAGAACTTCATTGCTTTGCCTAGATAAAAGCTCATTCTTGCAATGTTTACTTACTTATTCTGTTTCTAGAACATATAGGTGGTTCAGATACAGAATAACTGTTTTATGCAACTATTACATAAACTATAGGAAATAAGTATGTTCTAAAATCCAAGGACATTTGCCATGTTTACAAATATTTTGCAGGACACAACTGCCCAAAGAGGGACTGTCCCTCGCAGAGTGGGACAGCTGGTAACCCTAACCTATGGCAGGTGTGTAATGTGACAGGTACAGACACAAACGTGAGGAGTCCAGGAAACAGTATCCACCAACAAGTACACAATGAAAGGTGTAGCTTGCCTGTCACTTTCCCCGTCAGATGTATATATATATATATATATATATATATATATATATATATATATATATATGTACACATATATACATATATATAATACAGATAGAAAGGGCGATAGAGTGATATATGTTGATATATACGGATTCAGCGATATCTGCAAATATATATACTAGGTCAACGACATTCAGAACACCTCGGAGGTACAAATAAATAGGATACCGCCAACTATGGAATGTGTAACATACCGACATGCGTAACCACGAGGCTGAAAGACTGAAAGAAGACAGTACCGGAACAGTACAACCGCGAGTAATAGTATGATGATATGAAGGGACATTTAGTTACTGCTGCCGGTGTTGTGGTCCACATAGGTACTGTGTTCAACTGTGTTTGTGAGCGCCGTAGTCTGTGTATGTGTGTGTTGAGGGTGCCGTGTGCATCTCCATGTGACTGTAATGTGTTTGTGTGTCTGCATCATGTGTCTGTTAGTGCCAACTCGGAGGTAGATCATTATGGTAGGTGTGGGTATAGCTAGCCGTAGGCATATGGTTAAAACCTGTCCCACATTAGGAGGGACAGCCCCTCCCTGGGCAGGTATGGAAGTATCAACCTCACCTGCATACTATATAGAAACCAATTAACGACTGCCCAATGTACAATCCCGTAACATAAGTCTACTAACTGATACTCTTTAATTAGGGATGGAGCCCACACACATATATATGGAATATGTAGAAATGCAAGCCCCACAAACCTGTATATGCTACGTACACCCACCGACATCCCCCACACTAGAAACTATAGCAATACAGACTGCAATAACAGCACAAACATCCAGTTTGTCAATTACATCTGCAGAACTGTCAACATACCTTGTGAGAAATACAATTAAAGGCACCATGCAAAATTGCAGCCGTTATATAATGGAACAAACGGCGATGTTACAGGTTTTGTTTGCAATTGCCCGTTATCAGACGTAGGGATGACAGGAACACCCACATGTTGAACCACATACTCTAGCTGTCACACACAATCCACGGGGGACATGAATTCAAAGTATAATTGTGTCTACGCAGAGCAGTTGCAATTACACATAACAAAACACAATACAGACCGTCTCCCCGAAGGTAGGGCAAATGGGCAATGCCCAAGTGGAGAATTAAATTATACCCCACTGTTGGCGCATGATTGGTGAATGGAGTAGCTGCACAGCTGATATGCAAGTAATTAGTCACTCAGGAACACCAATTGGCGGGAGGAAACCACATGTTACAGGTATCGACATATATAAGGATGACTTGCTAGACATTCATACCGTATGCTCATACAAAATACCTGTTTAAGCAGTGTGTGAGAGATAGAGATGAAAGTCTGTAACGATAACAAGGTATGTAGAACACTCAGTATGTAAGTTTATGTATAGCATGTTTTTTATTAATTATTTACTGTATGTATAGCCTGGTTTGCATTAATTAAAAGTGTCTGCAATGCATAAAGTGGGAAAAGGTATTTATGTAGTGATGTCTTGCTGAGCATACTAACGCATGTAGAAACTGTGCGTCCAGCAGTGGGCCACAAGGTACACATCACAGACACCACAAGGGATGCTACATGAGGGCTTTAAACAGAACATTTCCATACAACCCACCGTCAGTGATAGGGTATGTCCAACAAGTACGTGCCATAGCAGGGGATAGTATATGTTGATATACTGTCACAGTAGGCATGTGTATGGGCATATAATGACAATGACATGCCTAAGGTGGTCCCGCTGTGCAAGTATGCTGTGCATTATGGGATACTATGTGAAATATGTATAATGTATAGTATTGTAGGTAGATATGTCAGATATTCTACACAGCATAACAGGCATATCATGCATACCAAAGGTATCGTCTATTGGCATGTACAATAACAGGATACATATGGCTTGTAGGCATGGGACATTGCAATAAAATGATAGCTAATCTAAATGGAAGGGCTACCAAGTAACCATGCACACAGGACATGTAATAGCTTCACAGGTTCATAGTGGGGTACTATGCAGTCTGGCAAGTCTATGTGTAAGTAATCCAAAAAGCAAAGAACAAACTGAATAACACGAACCACTGACAAGAGACTAGGACGGCACAAGAAAATATTTAATGTTGTTAAGCGCTTTTCGTTTGATGCATAAAACAAACTTCATCAGACAAAGTAACAAATATGTGGGCAGTCTTATATAATGAATCAATTACCCAGTCATTTCATCTAATGCACATATTAAATGAGATAATTTAAAGACTGAAAAAACTTTTTCGAAGACATTTTAAAGAAATAAGCACCATTACAAAAACTCCACTCTCCCTCTAATAAAATAGGCAATTAAGAACAATATAACCCAAATTGTACTACTGATAATAAACCTAAGTAAATTATAATGGTTATGAAGACATTAGACAATATCATACATATGAAATATAAAAAATATAATCATAAATATGAAATATAAAAACATGAAATACAAAAGATAATAATTTTTTTTTATATATACATATGTATAAATATTTAAACACATATATCTATATATATATATATATATATATATATATATATATATATATATATTTATATATATATATAAATACACATATAGTGAAACAGTACAAAATAAAAAATAAGAATGAAAATGAAACTAAGGAAGAAAAGCATCAAAAACAAGATACAAAATATCTTGTCAGACTTTTATTTTTAAAAATTATCTTGTCAGACTTTTTATTTTTAAAATTTATCTTGTCAGACTTTTTATTTTTAAAATACTACTTATAGAACAACCCTTGTTTAAACCTGGTGAGTTGTATGCATTCAACCAAATTTGCCATATGAGCTCGAGTTCTTCTAATCTGAGTGGGAATGGGCCACCTCGAGGGTTGTGAGAAACTTGCCCCGGGATTCATGAAGCTCGGCGCAAGGCCGGCGTAAGGCCTGCGCCGGCGGTGCAGTGAATAGCCGGCTCAGTAGCGCCATATACATATTAATGAGAGTGCACCAGAATCACAGACACGTGCGTAGTGTACGTGAGCGAGCCCAGGTAGGATGCGTCTGGAGGCGTGTCTACGCCGGCATGAGGTGAGCAACCTAATGTGCTGACAGCCACGGTCCGCCCACAATAGTAATGGCAGCAGCCAGGTCCCGTGCAGAATGAAACGCACGTACAGTATGCAACATAGTACCCGTCCCAAATTAACGGAAAAGCAAATACAAGCCACGAAGGCATAAGTGTACCCGTCCAAGGAGCAAAGGATACGCATAAGACCGCGTTCGTCCCGCAATGCACCGTCAGTGTTTACACTCAGAGAAGGTGTACAGCCGCATGTCAGCGCACCGCACTGACATAGGAGCAGCGATTAAGGTCACCACCTGTCCCACTTTGGTTGGGGCAGTCTCTCCATGGCCAGCTGTGTCCCGAAAAAACGTATTAGAAATGGCTGATGTGCTACGATTGTAGGACACAATGATATCCCGTATTTAATGTAATGGTAGCATGAATTGGTTATTTCTGTAACAGAAATACCTAAATGACACAAGAAACAGAATAAGCAAGCAAATTGCCACAACAATAAGCTTATATTTAGGCAAACAAGTGAAGTTCTATGCTATATAGTGACCGTTTGTATGTGTCGGCCTGTAAAGTCAGATGTGAGTCCCGGAAATATCCCAGATCGGAAACTGGAAAAGGTGGAAACCCCAGTAGCGACATGGGCATGGTCACCAGGGTTACCTGCTGTCCCAATGTGCCATGGACAGTCCCTGATTGGACAGTTGTGTCCCTGCAACAATCGGAAAAATGGAAAATGACCTCCGATCCCCTGTCAAGAAAATTCCCGCAATATACATGTAATAGTAGCATAAAACATATACATTACTATATGAAACACAGACATGGCATAAGAACATAAATAAGGAACCCAAATGCTTACAGAATAAGCTTATAGTATGGCAAACAAGTGAAGTTCTGTCAACTGCACTAGCCGTGGGTATGTGTAGTCCTGCAAATTCTGAAGTTTCCACATAACATGCCCCACTATGGGCATTGGAAAAGGTGCCAACCATAATGGTCACAAGCAGTAGTGACAGTACATAGCCGGGTAGCTGTGTTGACATAACAACAGTAAGGAAGCAAGATACCTCAAACACAGGCAAACATGTGCATAGCAACATATCCCACACCCAGCAACGTCTCTGTTGCATACAC